>NW_026876621.1:0-19821 GCF_032173495.1 Musca vetustissima
GGGATATAACCGTTCTGCTATAAACAAAACCATACATATTTGCATGCTCTAGTATTGTAAATATTTACAATTTTTAATTTTTTTTATTTTTGAAAACAACACAGCATGTTCCGCCTTTATCTATTGAATGCTAAGTGAATTTTTCGACCATATCAATTTTGATGAAACAACGATATGTTTGACCGATGAAATCAACCGCTGCGTGTGCCTCTCGGATGGCAACTGTTTTTTTAGGCGCCATCGTTTGTTAACAACATCAGCATCCAGCATTCATGTTGCAAGTTAGAACCACATGCCACATTTTTGTTGCTTCAACACAATGTATTGAAACATGTTGCCATCATCAGGTGTCCAACCAATAATTAATTGAAATTTGTCGATAAAACTGTGTCTTGTCGGAGCAAACGATACAAAATATATAAGAAACCCTCATATATGACTCATTCCGTTATTATACACCATAAGGTGGAGCTTTAAAATTTTACACATACATTGTTACTACTACTAGGATGTTTAATATTGAAAATGAGATTTATTGATCGAAGTTTTGGTATAGCTCTCATAAAACGAAAACCCCCCAATATTTGGGGAATTTTGGGCACGTTTTTCATCAGAATTGGCTGAACTTTTAGTTTTTTGGTTCTCATTGAGTAAAAAATTAAAAATCTTCCAAATGTCGGTTTTTTTATCAGAGTTTTCAACCAAAATTGCTGTAATTTTATATTGGAGTTCGTTTTGCAAACGAATTTCCTTTAATTTGATATTTTGGTTTTTATTGGGTATCAACTCTTCCAAATTACCAAAAATGTATTTCTAACGGTTGTGATCCTCGAATCACATTCGACTGCGACTGCATACGGACTCACGTCCCGATTATGCAAAATGAATTGTAACAGTCCAAACATACAAAATATATTGACGGGGTAAATCAATATTTGTCAGTCTTGGTTTCAAATATGGATATGTGACGCTATTACACTCTGCACCATAGTATGGAGGGTATATTAATACTCTCATTCTGTTTGTAACACATTGAAATTCTCAATTTCGACCCTAAGGCGATCTAACCATGTCCGTCTGTTGTAATCACACTATCTATCGAAGGGATTGAGATAGGGAACTGAAATTCTGCATAGAATTTTATATTGTCTGTAGGCAGTTCAAAGATGGGCTATATCGGTCCACGTCTAGGTATAGCCTCCCTATAACGGTTTTTTGGTTTTTGGGTTGTCATTACCAAATCTTCCCACCGAAAAGATCAATATTGGTCTACTTTTTTGGTAACACGCTTATAACGTTTCCCACAAAATGTCGGTATTTTGGGGAGTTTGGACACGTTTTTAACAGAATTAGAATCAGTTATGTGTTATTTTGGCAAATCTCCCTTTCAAATATATATAGCCCCCATAGGTATAGCTCCCAAATATTCGATATTTTGGGATTTTGAGCGTGAATTCGCTGTAATATATTTTAGATTCCTATTTGGTAACAAAACTCCATACCAAAAGTTATTAATATTGGCCTCTTTCAAGGATATTCCTCATGTAACCTCCTTTTTATACCATTCACCTGGCGTTGCCATACCGTTTGCAGCGCCTGGAAATATTCACTGAAGACCCCATAAAGTACATATATTCTTGATCAGAATAAAATTCTATGTCAATTTCTGCATGCCTGTCTGTTGTTGAAATCACGATAGAGATCGCAATATTTACGATAGAGCTTTTGAATATTGCACTGAATTGGTTCATGTTTTGATGTAGGTGGTCTACAAAAATATTCGGTATTATGGTAATTGTTTCCTACGTTTGGTTCTCATTGGGTGTTCAATCTTCCTACCGAAAAATATCAATATTGGTTCACTTTTGCGGTATAGGGGTTTTAGACACGTTTTTCAACTGAATCTGGTGTAATTTTGTATTTTGGCAAAAAATGACCAATATTGGCTTATGATTCGGGTAGACCCCATATGATAGTTGTAATTTGTCATCTCAACTTAATACGATACTCTACACCTTTTTCAAATGTTATTCAAAACATTTCAATTCCAATTCGAGAATTTCATTCGTAATTCGAAAACTCATTTGTAATTCGAGTATGTAATTTGTAATTCACAACATTTCATTTGTAATTTTAAACTTTTCGTATGAAATTCAAAAAATAACATTTGAAATTTAAAAAATTTCATTCGTAATTTGAATATTTCAATTTGTATTTCTTAGAGTTTCATTAGAAATTCAATGAAATCCATTTGAAATTCAATAAATCCAATTTGAAATTCATAATATTTCACTTGTTATTCATAAAATTTCAGTTGTAATTCATAAGAATTCATTTCAAATTCATACATATTCCTTTTGTGTTACCAATAATATTTTTCGAATTTAAAATTAAATGTTATGAAAAACAAATGGAATGTTATGTATTTCAAATCAAATGTTAAGAATTTCAAATGGGATTATTTGAATTTCAAATGGAATTTTTTTAATTTCAAGTGGAATTTTATGAATTTCAAACGCAAATACTTGGAATTTCAAATGGAAGTTTATGAATTTCAAATGGAATTCTCGAATTACATTTGATATGTTTTGAATAACATGTGTAAAAGGTGTACACCTTTTTCAGATGTTATTCAAAACATTTCAATTGTAATTCGAGAATTTTATTTGTAATTCGAAAACTCAATTTGCAATTCATAACATTTCACTTGTAATTCGAGTATGTAATTTGTAATTCACAACGTTTCATTTGTAATTTTAAACTTTTCATATGAAATTCAAAAAATTCCATTTAAAATTAAAAAAAAAATCATTTGTAATTCGAATATTTCCAATTTCTACAAATCCAAAAACACAGTATACTAGATTCAATTAAATACGTTATGCAAAATTTCGTCCCCATCTGACAAACGTTCAGAGTTTGGAGCACCATTTAAATAAAATCCGAAGATTATATAATAGGAGCTAAATATAAATCTCAACCGATTTCAAAAAAAAACTTCACATACATTAATCTATACCTAATTCAGTAGGTTGTGCAAAATGTTGTCTCAATCGGACAAACATTATCTGTTTGGTACACCATTTAAAATCGTACGAAACTATATATGGCAGCTCAATTAGATCCTTGTGGGAAGAGGTTATGTATGAATCTCTTTTGGTTTTTGCTATCTATGGTACGCCAAAGTTTTTTATTTATTTGAATTTGTTTGATGATAATTTTGAATGAATTTTTTTCTTATACTCTTAATGATTAAAGTTTTGAAAATGAAAAAGAAAGTCAAGAGAAGAACCTACGCACCCACCATTATGTGACGCATTTCGCCTTGGTTAAGCGGCTCACCAGGCATATTTGGCTATTTAACATTAACAAGGTCATATGTTGATAACTTGTATGTATGCCAACATTGAAGCAAAATTGCATCTGCGAATTAAATTCAAACATGTCAAGTTTCGACATTTGTCTTCAACTCTAGAATCAGGTTTTTTCTAAAGGGTGAAGATCTGTTGATGGTGCTGGTCATTACAAAACCATAATTTTTGACTCCCTCAACCAATCTAAGTACTTCATAAATCTCGTAAATAGATTAAACACCATAAAGAGAAAATATCTCCATACCATTATTGACCCGCCTCCATGCTTGCCAGTACCTTTGCAATACACTTGAGCCATTTATTTTTGGACCATTCTACGGTAATTTTTTATGTCTAAGCCTTTAAATTAAAGTCTAATTCATTCGAGATTATAATAGTTCCCACTGAGTCGGCTTGACGGTTTCCGGGTATGTAGACCTGTTACCACAGCTCTATGAGCTTTTCATGAAGTAATATCCAATGATATAACTCCCGACTTTCGGCATTTCCTACCAGAGGTCAACAATGTTGGTCCCCCTTTAGGCGCATCCTCATATAACTTTAACCTATTTGAGGTTTATACGGTGAAACATGTGTCCAAAATTCTAAAATGGCCAAAAATCCATAAATAATTCCTTCTGACATCTTATAACACAGATTCCATTTTTCTTCGATTGAATTGAAATTTAATCAAAAAGAGCGTGAGTTAAGTTTATTTTTAATCAGTTCTTGTTATGTGAATACTCGTCTGAGTTCGTCTTAATGATGCAGCGACCATATTGCGCATATATATCTACTTTGATCATTCCATTACTGCATGTTTTTTTTTTGCTTTGTTTGTATGTTGTTATTTTCTCTAACGTATTTACAACTCAACAGCACCTTCAATGAAACATCCACTTAAAAAATAACAATTTCCTTTCCCAATTTATTTCAGTTTATAAACTTCAAATGTAGTTAAATGACAAAAGAACAAAGTTATTATCACTTTTAGCGACAAATTAAGTTGAGAACATAATTACTGCCGTTAAAAAGTAATTTTTAACAAAACTTTTTCATTCATTTATATATTTTGTTCCAAGCTAATGTTTCAATTATGTCGTTCTCTTTGAATTACTTGCTACGTATATGAGCTTCATACTTGTGTATGGGTATGTACGTACATATATACATTATCATTGTATGAACAAATGTGTGACATTCTATTTTATTTGGCTTCTACATTTCAGTGTCACGGGCATAACAATAAGGAATGCCGTAGCCAATTGTTGCTTAATTTATGTTATTATGCCAATTCAGATGTCTATGTGTGCGTTCAATGGTGCTACACCGTCGTTGTCTGGGAAAGCTCATCAACATACACATAAACATTTGTATTTGTTACATAAGTGAGTCTGTATCTATGTATGTAACATGTTGTTAATGGTCATTAGGCAACTGTAAATTACAAGTTCATTCTATAGCATATGTTTGGTCGATTTGGAAAACATGTAGCATACTTTTGGGGGTGGATTCTAAATTCCTTCTGCATAATTCATTTTTTATTTGTAGTTTTTTTTTTTCTTTTTTATTTATTTAAACTGTAATTTTCCATGTTCTCCATTAAAGGTCCACACTCTATTGATAAATACAAAACATAATAATCCAAGTGAAGATTGATCTGAAGACATAATTCATACATTTTAAGGTTTAAAAAAAATTAAGGTCTACAAAATTGTAGTTGAAACGCCGCAAAGCCCACAACAAATAATAAAGCACAATGCAGAAAAATTAGCTCTAATTTGGCATTTTGAGATAAAATTGAATAACAAATATCCGTACCAAAAATTATTAATATTGATCAAAGTTTCAGAAAAGCCCCCAGTTTCATATCGGTCTGCTGCAGGAAAGCGTGTTGTCCAAGAATTCATGTAAATCGAAAAAAATGTTGGGTACTAGTGTACAATTTTATGAAATCGCACGAAAATATATATGGGAGTTATATCTAAATCTGATTAAACGCAACGTAATACACTTCATTGTAGACTCAAATATCTACCTAAAATTTCATCGAAATCAAACAAACTGGCTATTTTGTGCACCATTTACATAAATTCGGAAAAAATACACAATTTATCCTAGAGTCAATTCAATACGTTATGCAAAGTCGAACAAAAATTTTTTGTTTGCTGCGACGAAACTCCCAATGTGTGTCCGACTATATATGGAAGTTATATCTAAATCCCAACCCATATTAACAAAACTTAACACACGTTATTCTATACGCTATGCAAAATTTCGTTTCAATCGGATAAATCTTGGGAGTTTGATGACTAAAATCGGACGAAAATATATTTGGGTGCTATATATATATATATATATATATATCTCATCCGATTGTAATGAAACTTAATATTTTAGATTAACACACTTTATTCGTTTCAATCGGGCAAAGCCTGGGAGTTTGGGCCGCCAGTTACATAACATCAGACGAAAATATATAATTTGGTACACTGTGAAAATTTTTATCTCAGTCGACAAATATTCTCACTAGGGTGAACAATTGTGAAATTGGACGAATCTATATATGGGAGCTATATCTAAATCTGGACTGATTTTTCAACAGGGTTCGTCCTTGGGCCAAGTAAGTTGATGTGTCAAATTTCACCTCATTCAGATTATAAATGCGACCGGTACTTGGTTTACAATTTAAAATGGACATATACAGACAGACGGACATAACCTTTTTATACAGTGATTCCCAAAACTTCCCAAAATCATACGTTAGCGTAAATGGTTAAAAACGTACTCTGATTAGCTATATTTTCCTTAGTCATTTTTGGCGTAATTGACGCTCACCAAAATTACTCTGAATTTAGGCCTGCACGACACTGCTTCAATAAATCTATTTTCAATGTAATATGTTCTCAATTTTCAATGTAATATGTTTCTCAATTAAATCAGTTGTGTCATACGAGTAAAATTACATAGAAAAAATAATTCTTATATTATATGAATAGTGCTCAGAAATGTTACATATGTCGTATATAAAATAATGCCATATGGCGAGGGTATAATTATCCATTGAAAATTTCTGAAATTTGTATCATGGTTTACATAATCATTTGCAGAAATGTCGGTATGAGTCCGTTTTTGTTTTTTGGGTATTTTCCCCATATTTTCATTTTAAGTACCAGTTAGTATATCTTGTTCTTGTCAGTATCACTTGTTCTATTTCGATTTTATTTTTTCTTCGTTGTTTTGGTTTGTCTCGATTTTTCTTACACACTTACATGTTCTTGTTTTTCGTCATTATAACAATCCTGTATAAAGTTAAACATTCGGTTGATCCTACTGCTATCAGCATCAGCACTTATTTGTTATATTATATTTGGCATTTATATCAAAATAATTTGGAAAATACATATGCGAATTTTAGAACAACAATGCAACAGTATCTGAAATAAAGAAACAATGAAATGCAAATCTAGCTACAATCGGGTGAGTGTAGAGACAGCTGTTGTAAACAAGAGAAACAGTAGACAAACAAATGGTTGGAAAACTAACAACCACCAAGTGAATGGAGAGACAGAGGACTTTACCACAACAAGGAGAGAGAAAAAATGGTAAAGTAGAGCCATGTATGGGAATAGTTTTGATAATAAAGAAATGTTTGCATTTTTTGGAAAAAACCTAGTGGCTTTCTCACGATTATAAAAATTTACAACATGGAAAACTTATGTGAAAAACACAGCCGAACAATGAGTAATTCAATTGTTTTTGTCAAAAGCGATACAGAGGGAAAAAGGAGCGCAAATAGTAATAAGAGTAAGCCAAGTATGAAAATAGTTTTGATTTTAATGAAATGTGTCTCGCCAACACTGAATGATATTTTCCAATAATATCCTTTTCATTGAAATTATTTCTCTCTTCAATTATCAATTTGTTCTGAATTCATAAAATGTGTAGTCGATAGTACGATTTGTTTATTTTAAAAAAACTACAACCTAAAACAATTATCTTCGTAGCTTTAATATCCGAGTGATATTTTCTAATAATATCCTTCTTCTTTAAATTATTCCTCTCTTCAATTATCAATTTGTTTCAGAATGAGTATAGGGATTCCAATCGAGAAACTGCATCTACTTTTAAGTACACTTTTATAAAATGAATGCTCTGTGTAGAGTATTGGTCGACTACTTCAGGCATGTTGTAGCATTTATATAATTCATCAATTTGTATTTTAAATAATTAATGTTAAAACGTACTCTATTGTCTGTGATACTTTCGTATTGTTTGATTTTTTTGAACATTCAACAAATAACTACCAGTAAACTTTTCATATCTTTGATAAACTTTTTTGATCCCCATGTCCACAACATTTCTTGTCTTTCATTTCATCACCTGAATTAGTCCCAAAAACTTTTTGATTACATATCTCCTTTTTATTGTTTCGAAAATCAATTGGTGTGGACACTTCAAACTTTTAGAAGTTATACGATACTGCTACTACTACTGCTAACTGACATAATTTCAATAGCATATCGTCATTGCTGTGGAATAGTTGGGGTTTACTCCTTAGTTACGGTAAAGTTGAAAATAGTTGGACAGGAGTTTACCATGCCAATCCTGTTATTTATGTTTCATCGTTTATTACTACTTCTTAAAACTTTCAATAACTAAACTTTTGCCTTCAACTACTCCGACCCTAATGAATAGGAGTTTTTATCTGTTATTTATTTATTTTTTGTCATGACACTCAGTTATCAGTTCAATTCCTAATTAAACGGTTCTTTCAATAGACTTTGGCGAATAATTTTGCTCATAATTCAAATAACAAGTAATCTTCTGTTGTATCCTCGCCAAGTTACAACAGGAAATTAGCTGTTGCTTCTCTTTATTTAAAGGATTTCAAAAAGAAGGGGAGAAGAGCAAAAAAGTGGAGAAGATAATAAACAATGTGCCCGCAACATGTTGCGGGTTAATGTGTGGGTACTCCCAACATAAGCCAATGTAAACATACCTAGAGCAACATAGCGACCAACTGTTGATGGATATTTTTTCACTTATTTATCTTTCTGTTCTAAAGCATATCCTTAGGCGAGTAAAATAAAAAACAATCAACAGCATATTTTTATGTGGCATAATTATCTTTATTTGTTGAAAAATATCTGTAATTATTGTTTAATATTCCCTATCATTATTATTTAACATAAATGTTATATTAATCATCAAGATGCTCACAATTTGCCTTTTTAAATAGAATTAAAATTTTTAATTATAGCTTCACTTAAAGTGTAATACCCTGTAACATAATATCCGGTATCTCATCTTACAGAACTCTATGCATTTTTATTTAAACCCCAAAATAAGGTTATTCTCATTTTAGCAATAAATTTGACCCTTTTACAGGTTACAAGGATAAAAACGGTTACTTAAAATATATTAAGAAAAACACATAATTGCAAAATGTACACAAGTCCGATTATTTATTACCATAGACAACTTATGTAAACTAATCAAGTTTTTAAGACGTTATTTTGTAGGACAAGTTATATTTATACAGCCAGGGAAAATTCAGCATATAAAAAGTATTTTTTTGTACCTATAATCACAACAACATAAAATTCTCTAAAAATATAAATTTAATAACCAATGGATTTTTTATTAAGCAATATAAAAAGGGGAACCGGGAGGCCGTATTTAGGGGAAATATTATAGAATTGCAAAAAAAATTCAAGATTATAAAATTGACGTTCTAGACTTTTTCCCGATAACTCCGGCTTTTGGTGGGCTATATCTACATAGCTTGCATCAATATAATGCCAAGATATAATACGTTTAAAATCATTTTTTTAAGTTTTGGGATAGCACTAAGTTTTGTTATACCCCTATAATTTTCAACGACATTTCTGCTGCCGGATTAAAGTAAGGGAGCAATAAAACTAGATCGATTAAAAATAGCAGCAAGGGGCTTTTATAGTTCATAAGCACAGGTTCTCAGTATGTTGGCCGGTACTCCTTCAGGTCCTGAGAAACAACAATATTTAATCGTGCATAGACCCTTTAAAACTTCATCCTCTGTTAGAAGAAAGTTTGGAAAATTGTTAATTTTGTCAATATTAAAAACATAATTTGAATTAAAAGTCAATGCGGAGTAAGTGCTTTGAAAAAAATCTGCAAACATGTCTGCTATTTCAAATGTATCATTAGAGTCTTTACTACCATACCTCATGCAACTAGGAAATTCACGAATTTTTCTTTTAGAATTAACAAAATTATAAAAACTTTTGGGTTGGCGAAAAGATTTTGTCTAAATTTTGAGAGATAATTTGAATAGCATGTTAAGTTCTCAGAATTGTATTTATGCCTAGCTTTAGAATAATTTGTGTAGTTCACAAGAGTATTATATTTTGTTTTTGCAAAATAGTCAGGCTGAATTCCAGTTTCTTAGTGGGAATGATCGGATCACGCCACTGATCCTCATCAGTCCACTTAGTTGTTTGTTGGGATATTCTCCCCAGAAGCTATTGCTTCGCTTTGCTACAGGAGAAATTTGGGTATGAAAGGTTTTTTGTATAGAAGCAATAGCTTCTGGGGTGAATATCCCAACAAAAAAACTAAGGGAACTGATGAGGATCGGTGGCGTGATCCGAAAACGAAATAGTATTTATTGAGTTTTATTTAAACACAATTGACATCAATTCAAAGCTAAGATAACTACCGTTTGAAACACATACACTTTTCCTAACAAAGTATTGACATTTTCAAAAGTTATGACCTCCACAACATGTTTATGAAAAAAAAGAATACGAATGTAGAAATTCTGGGTAATTGTGTATTTTTTCCAATATTTTTGGCATTTGGTGAGCTATATTTACATGATTTATATCAATGTAAAACCAAGATATTATTCTTTTAAGATCAATGTTTTCCTTCAAATTACTTGGACTATATCAGAAGTTAAATCTTCAGAACAAGGTTACTTAAAAAATGTGGAAATTGCATTTTTGTCAAAAATTGTTGGTATTTATTGAGCTTTATCTACAAAAATTGACATCAATTCAAAGTTAAGATACTCAGTTTTTAAAATATATGTATATACCTTTCTTAACAAAACATTGTAATTTTCAAGCGTTATGACATCTAAAACAAGTTTACGCAAAAAATTACGAATGTGGAAATTCCGGGTAACTGTGTATTTTTTCCGATATCTTTGATTATCATTCAGTTCTGTCCAACAATTGATACCAATTTAAAGCTGAGATATCCGTCTTGGAAAATACGTAAACTTTTCTAAACAAAGCATTGAAAATTTCCAACGTTATAGACTCTAGAATATAAACGCGCAAAAATTTTTAACTTGTTGAAATTAAGGTTAGCAATGGAATTTTTCCAAGAACTCTAGCATCATAATAACATAAACGGGCAAAATAATTTTACATCCCGAAATTAAGGGTACCAATGGAATTTTTCCTATATCTCCTACATTTGTTGAACTATATCTTGAAATTTTTGAACAGTACCACAACTTTTGACCATCAGAACACATTTACTTAAAAACTGTTCAAATGTAGAAGTTCAGAGTAACTGCATATTTTTCGCGATATCTTCGGTGTCCATTAAGTTTTAGTCACAACAATTTTATTATCGTAAAGCTAAAACATTTCTCTTCACAAATAGGGTAAAATTTCATAACAAAATTCCGACATTTTATATACAAAAGCCTTCAGAACACGATTACCCAATTTTTTTCAAAAATGTAAATTCTTGGTTACTGTATAATTTCTCCGATATCTTTAGTATTTATTGGATAACTTGTATTAACAAATTCGGACATTTCAAAATGTGCGATCTCCAGAAATTCAGTATTAAATATGACTGTTGGGGTTGGGGAAAAGAAATCCATTATGAAAATGTCGATCGATAAAATCGGAGAAGTGATCGAAGTTGACCTGCATGTTAGCAGTTGTAGCATCGTCTGGAGTTAAATGAAGTTACCTTTCAAAGGCAATAAATCATACAACGAAACGGTGCATATTTGGCCAAAATTGGACATTCCGAGGCTTGTTAAATAAATGCCTATAGTTCATATAACAATAATGGTTTTATTTTTCCCCAACCTAATATATTTTTGCCAATTTGATTTGAATGGTACACCAAAATCCCAAGCTTTGTTAGATTGAGACAAAATTGTGTACGACTTACCAAATTGAGCCTGGAATAAAGTGTAATAAGTTTTGGCGAAATCGGGTCAGATTTTAATATAGCACCTATAAATATTTTCTTTAGTTATTAGGTAAATTATATACCAAACATCCAAGCATTATCCGGCTACGATGAAACTTAACTCTATTAATAGAACTCATTTCGTCTTCAACTTGAACCATTTGCCATGACCAATATTTTTTTTTATTTGTCTTAAATTGAGTGCATCTAACTTTAGTTCATTTACAGAGCTACTCTTTGTTTTGATTTGTTTGTCATTTTAAGACAATATTTAATGTTTAAGGTAAACATCAATAGATTGAAACAACTTCAACGTATATGGCTACACATTTTAGTTTTTAAGTGATGTTTACTCATTAAATAAACTCAGGTTTGTGGAAACCGGCAATACAAGGGGAAACGAAGCGTTAATAATTAACACAAATCTTTATACTGGTATGAATGTATATGTTGTAAATCATCATTATAAATGTAAATTAATTTAAGCATCATTTCGTAGTGGTAACGAACATTATTTTGTAAAAAAAATATATTTATATATATCAAAAATCCAGAAAAGGCAGAATATATAACTCAACTATGATATATATCTGTTAAATTATTGATAGCTTCGTTCGGCAGCACTATGTTTGGTACATTGTAAAGTCACACCAAATCTAGTAGTTGGCCCAAAGACGAAACCTCTTAAGATTGAAGGAAATCGGTTCAGATTTAGATATAGCAACCATATATATTTTCATCCGATTTCATGTAAATGGGCACATATTACATATCACATGTTTAATTTTCTCCTGTTTTGAGCCAATAGTCCTCTAAAGATAAAATCTGTATTCTATTTAGAGAGATAAATTTCAAGTTGGTATGTCATAGCCTATAGCCTACAAGACAAAAATTTCAGGGAAAAAGTAGGACGAGGGACACCAGGACAGGGTGAAATTTATCACCACTGCTATGGGTTACCACTATCAATAGTCTCTTAAGGACCACAATTGAGAATGAATTTAAACTCATCTGTTATGCAGACGACGTTATAATACTTTTGAGGGAAAAAAGACAAAAACTGTGTAAAACATCGCATATAACTGGTCGAGCCCGAGGAACCTTAACATAAATCCCGCCATGACGTAGATATGTCCCTTCACTAGAAAGACAAAAATAGGACAGTTTGAAGAATGAATCTTTCACAACAAAGTAATAACCATATCAAATAAAGATAAATAGTTGGGGTCATCCTAGACAGAAAACGTAAATGGAAAGACCACATACGGTAATGGGTAGACAAAGCACACATATGCTGGTCCTGGTCAAGAAGAGCCGTAGACTATTCTAACATACGCCTCTGTAGTATGGACAAATGGACAAAAAATATAATGTATAGTCGTTGCAGAAAGTTCAAAGAACATGCTGCCTAAGTATATGTTTAGCAATGCGGACAACCACAACGAGATTTTTGCAGACTATGTTGTGTTTACATCCAATTAACATCCAAATAAAATATCAAGCTGCCGTCGCAGCTCTAGGACTTAAAGCTGTGAACGAGTGCATCGACACCGGACACAATAGACCACACCAAGATTAAGTACAGGTCACAATCGGATCTCCAATTGGTAGTTTTGAGTCGGACCTAATACCTCAAATGTGTTAAACTATGACAGGGACTCATGGGATAGAGGAACACTAGCAAACATGTCCCTTGGTAACAAAAATAAATGTATAAAAAACATAAATAATTTCACGCGGCATGGTCTCGTACGAATTATATGGGTACCGAATCACAAAGGGATAATAGAAAACGATATAGCACATATACTCGCCAGAAGTACAACCGACCGACCTACAATCGATGTAAAAAATGCCAAACCATTATGTGCGAAGCGTCTAGAACCGAAATCACGGGCAACGGAAACCCATAAGGGGACTGGGAAAACCACAAAAATGTTAATGCTAAACAAAAAGGAAATCATCAGACTGACCGGAATTCTTACAGGACATAACAACATGCGGGCACTGGTGTGGATAAGACAGCAAAACGTTGGAACATTTCCTATCCCACTGCCAGACTTTTTAAGCTTCCGAACCGTAAAATAACGGACATACGGGGTGTGTATGGAAAAAAACTGAAGGACTTCACAAACAAAACAGAATTCCTAGAAGTTTAGGCAATCAAATCAAAAGATTAATTCGTCATTCTCTAGGGCGCACCGTGTATACCCTCATTTAGACCTAACCAAACCATTATTGTATGAACGTGAAAAGGGTATTATATAGTCGACTTTTGAACTTTCCTTACACTTGTATCCCAATTTTTCAAATTTTAGGAAAAATAGATAGCTAGCAGGATTATTTGATTTATATGAAGGAAATCGAATCACTCCCTCTAGTAACTTAAAAATTTTGAAAAAGAATTATAATTTGAAGTGAAGTTTCTACTTCCTATTATTTTTCAAAACGATAAAAAATTTAGCTTTAGATTTATTTTTTTCATTTTCACAGTAGATAATAACTTCCCTATAATTGACATTATAGGTTAACGATTTGATATAGCATTCATATTATAAATTCATTTTCCATATCGCTGTGTACATAAAGCATCGAAAAAGAACATTTTAGCATAGCCAATTTCAGAAAAACAAAAATCCATAATCCGGAATAGTTTAATTAGACCACACTCTTCGAATTTATGGTTTGCTTATGATTTAGGTAGATGTTAGTATTCGATATTTTAAATATTTAAGTTTGAAGAAACTATTTAAACTTGTCAATTTTTTAATGTTGATTTACTCGTTTTTTCGTTATTAATTTATTCATTTCTGAATATTTTGATTAAGCTATTAACATATTCAACACACACACATTTCCAATAGCTATCCACAGTGCAATGGAAATTTTAAAAAGGTGCAACGTGAAAATTCATTAACATCAATTTTGTTGTTGTTATATCTCAGTGAATTTCATAAATTTTTTTTTGGAATTTTTCATCAATACACATTTTTATATTAAAATCACAACTACTATTTCTAAAGAAATAGTTTTACTTTTATTTGCGTACTTGACTTCAACATTAATTTGTATTTCAACAAATTTCGCTTTTAATTTACCCGTAAACCGACCGCATGCTAACAAGTTCGGGTACCAACTGATTTTCATATTTTGTTTCCTCTATTTAACAGACAGCATCCATTTGAAAATGCAGAATTTTCTTGTACCTAAACATTTTTATCAGAGATTCATGTTTACGGATTGTTTAGGAAACAAATGTTGGAGTTGGAAAAACGTTGCTTAGCAACATTCCACTGTGATGAATTGAACTTACAAATTGAGAAGTGGAAAATTTCCAAGTTCTATGGAAGAACGGTTGAGGAAAATAAATAGGGAAAATACGCACAAGTATTCGACATAAAAGAGAACAAGTAAAAAAGCGTTATTCGGCCGGGCCAAAATTTGGATACTCTCCACCATAGAAATACTGACAATTTTTTTGAAATGAAAACATAGGGAACATACATATAACGACAATTCTTTCAATCGATTGTTGTAAACCAAATAGAAAATTCAGCAATTTCAATGGGGGTTTTCTTAAAATCTCAAAACCCTAAAATGTAGACATATATTATTAACGCATGGTACTTTGAAACATGTTTATAAAATCCATAAAATACTCCAATTTAAAGGACAATATTATATATGAGGCATACTAAAGCGGGACCAATATTGACAACATTGTGTAGGAATTAGCAACATCTTGGTGTTTTCATTATATAAGAGGTTAGGCCTAATTAAGGGCCGATGTAACTCAAGTTCCAAGCTAATATTTTAGTTTTCAATCCCAATACCGTCCATTACGCTAAATATTAAATAGGTAGGATCTTTTATATAGGACCTGGTCCTAAATGCGGGTCGATACAGTTCATTCTCAAACCTCAAGTTTTAGTTTTTATGTCGATATCATCCGAGATAAAACTGATTACAACATATGGCTAAATCGACTAAATCGTTTTAAAATTCCATACTATGTGGGGTATGAACTGAAAATTTCGTCTACCGAATAACTCCCCTACTATGGTGGAATACAGCTATATGGGATAACCCCAACACCCAGAAAAAATCAGTTAACTATTTTAAAAGGGGGTGAATATTAATAATTTTTGCTTGGCAGATTTTTTACCATATACGACTTCAAAATACAAAATTACAGCGAATATGGGGGCTACCCGAAAAAATGGACCTATATTTATAATTTTTAGTGGAGAGATATGCTTCGTAATAAGAACTCAAAGTACCAAATTTCAGTGAATTCTGTTGAAAAACGGGGTCAAGAACCCCAAAATACCGAAAATTTGGGTTACCCTTATATGAGGGCGACCCGAAAAAATTGACCTATATTTATAATTTTTTGTGGAGAGATTTGATACCCAATAAGAACTCAAAGTACTAAATTACAGCCAATTCGGTGAAAAAATCCGGTCAAAACCCCCCAAAACTGAAAATTGGGAGGTACCGTTATATGGGGGCTACCAGAAAAAGTGGACCTATATTTATAATTTTTGGTGGAGAGATCGATAATATTAAATTTTTACTCACATTTTTAAAAATATTTGATAAAAAAGTTTATGTTGGTTTCTCATCAGGAATAAAATCTGTCACGTGATGATTAGAATTATCGATTTAGTATTTAGCATAGTACAGAAAATCTCTGTACAAAAATGCATACTCAATGATTGGAACCTCAGTAGATAGAGTAGTAGATAAGACGTTGTGTGCCAAATATAGAGGAATTAATAAAGTGCTATCCAGCGTGCTGTGAAAACAAATGAAGCCAATAGTTAATGTCAATATTGGACAATACCAATGCGGTTCAGACCTGGCAAATTCGCCATAGACCATATTTTCTCGCTGCCCCATATTCTGGAAAAGGCCCACGAAAAAGACACATTCCATCTATCAGTGGACTAAAAAGCAGCATTCGACAGCCCTATCCACTCAAATGTGTTTAAATCCATGTCTGCGTTCGGCATTCCTGTAAAATTAAAACTGATATGCAGGGTAAATATATCTGGCGCAAGGTCGGTTGTAAAGTTTCCAAACGAAATGACTACTATTTGGATATTTGGGGGTTCCAGTGGGTAAAACACCGATCTTTAACAATAGTAAATAATAGGGGCCTACGTCTTTTTATAGGTCCATAGCAGCTAAACTCTAGCATCTGACATGATATAGTAGTATTAGCCCAACTACACTCATGATGGCCCAGTCCTCACAAACTATTTTTTATACGAATTATATTGATAACGTTTAAAATCTATGTAAAAAATTACATACTAACCTGGAGCTATGTTACTGCCACACAAAATATTCCAAATTGAACGTTTGTCAAATTGTAATTTATAAATTCATGAAAATTCATATATTCACAAAACAATTTTTTATTAAAAAATTTGATTCCTACCAAAATGTTATTAATAAAATTAATGTTGGTTTTTAATTTCCGTGTTCCGTTTGCATTCCTTTTCGGCATAAACACCATAACATCATTCCCGACTTTCATACACCCCCCCCCCCCCCCTTCCAACAACCCACTGTTCGCAACTAATTAGCTTTGTAAACATTGATTAACATCATTAACTCGAATAGGCTCTTTTAGATTTCAACTTCCTTGATGTCCTTTCTATGTCTCTTCCTTGGTCAGAATATGATTTGTTTAATCTAATTTTTTATTTAACATTTAGAAAGAAAAAAAAACCGCTGCTCATTTTCATTGAATGTGTATACATGGCAATGACGTTAATTGGGTTATAATAAAATGGAACACCTTAATTAAATTTAAAATGAAACTGTTTGTATTGTAATTTTCTCCGTTGAGCTGATGTTCTGTAACAGTAATTTGTTCTTGCCTATGTAACATCGCAAAAGCATTTCAACATCGTTGGAAATGAGATATTAATATTATTTTTCCTAGATGTGGTATAATATTGCATTTGATGTAATTAAAATTGCCCTTGATATTCTAGTAATGACATTTGTCATTAGTGGACGTAATTGCAGGGAGGGTCAAATACAAGGAACATTTCTTATGAATTTCAGCTATTAATATCGAATTGAAAAGAAAATCTAAATGTTTCTTCATGCTTGTTCCCTAAAAATAATATACACAGGTAAATCTAATTTTTTTCAATTGAGGTCAAAAAGTCCCACGGAAGCAACAGCTTCCGAAATATTATAATTGTCTTCTTTGTATAACGATTTATTTTTTCTTATATTTATCAATGCTTCTTTTTTAATTTTTTCATTTAATTCTTTACACATATTTTCTATTGAAAACTTTCGAAGTGCAACCAATCACGGGAGAAGGCAGAACATATTAATTATGATAAAGAAATTGCGTGTTTTGTAATTTATCACAATAGAGTTCACAACATTAATATAATTCTTTCAATATTAAGTTACAATTAAAAGTTATGAGATGAGGACGATACCGTACACGAATTTGGTTACACGCAGGGGCCGCCTCTATAGAGGCGGGTGGAGATAGGAAAGTTCCCGTAAAACCATTTTCAACCAGTCATAAGGATTAAATTTAAAAATTCAATTACTCACGGATAAGAAATTTATAGCACAAACAATTTCTACCTAAGCATGATTTGTATTACTTTTAATTATATTAAGATCAAATATACAGGGTAATCCATTTTGTTGTGTCAAAAAAATTAACGTAAATATAAATATAATTTTCTTTTCATGATATATCTATTATACCCTAAGGGTATTATGGCATGAAGTGGCCACAAGAGTTTGTATGGCCGCGAAATATTGGTCCGAAATGTGTTGTTTGGTGTACAGTGTGCCATTTCTGTTCACCTTTGCCTCTCGTATGACCTTTCAGCAGGATATTAAAAAGATCACAGACAAAATGTCACCTTTTCTAAATCCTCGTTCGGTATTAAAGGGCTCCGATAAGTTCTTTCCGACTATATCTGCTGACTTTGTGCCAGTTAAAGTTATCATGT
Source organism: Musca vetustissima (assembly GCF_032173495.1). Taxonomy (NCBI): domain Eukaryota; kingdom Metazoa; phylum Arthropoda; class Insecta; order Diptera; family Muscidae; genus Musca; species Musca vetustissima. The sequence goes on from NW_026876621.1 coordinate 18,566, forward strand.
CTAGCCGTATACATTTTGCAAGAATACCGAACAAAGAAATGCCTTTAAACACCTATGAACGGATAGGGCTGTCGAATGTGGCTTTATAGACGACGAATAGGTGGGATGTGTCGATGTGTTTTTCTGGGTCTTTTCCAGGATTTGGCGCAGACTTAAAATTTGGTCAATGGTGGATTTGCCAGGTCTAAAGCCGCATTAATATGGTCCGATAATGTCATTGATGATTGGCTTCAGTCGTTCGCACAACATGCTGTATAGCACTTTATATGCGAAGGATTTCGACTGTAAAGGTACAGAAGTCATCTTGTTTGTCTATATATTTTTTGGAATAATCTAAACGCTACTTGATATTCTTGATATAAACAGGTTTGCCTGTCACGGTTGTTGTCTAAAGTCTATATATAATGTATAATCATTATTTCGTCTTTAATTTTTTTTCTTTTTCGAGAGTCCCCATTCACGGTTTAAAAAAAAAAAATTGGCAGCGATGGCATGAGTGATTTTCAAACTTTAAACTGTTTTTTTCTCAAAACAATATTTTTACGGATGGCGGGCACGATATCGTATAAACTGGAATAAATATAATCGGTCAAGATACTTATTTTCCACCTTGCATTTTGGTCGAAAATAGACGATTTTCCAATTCACTGACTTCTAGCGAAGTCAGTAATCCTAGTTTAAACCAGAGACAGATTTAATTCGGATATTTCAGTTAAGCCTTCGATGAATGGCTTTTCTTTAAATACCAGAAACCAAAAGCAACAACAAAATATATATGCTAATTTATTTTCTTTTACTTTAAATCTTCAAATACATCTACCCAAAGTTACATAATGTATGCTCATTTGCCAACCGATTGAAAATCATCGGTTTTATCACGCCTTAAAAAATTTCTAAATAAGTAAATACAAATTTTCATTATTTATTGAAATTGGCGCTTTCCTTTAAAATTTAATTAAAGTATCAAAGTTTTATTATTATCCGCAAAAAGGTCGGTTAAATTTATCAGATAATGGGAATAAAATTTAACAATGTAATTATGGTATTTTCATTGTTTTATCTTACCAAAAATCTAATTTTAAATCTAATATTAAATTTTATTTTTTCCTTTTCATTTTAAGTATCCTTCTGGTAGCCTGTTTGAAATCTTTATATCTACTTTTCTATAACTTTCCCACAACATAAAAATATGTGGATAATTAAAATTTGTGTGTGTGTATTTTCGTTTGAAACGCTCACTTGTTTTAAATTTTTAT
>NW_026876622.1:0-199426 GCF_032173495.1 Musca vetustissima
GGACCATAGAAAATATTCTTCCGAAAATGCACGCTTTGTTGGGACCATAGAAAATATTCTTCTAAAAATCCACGCCTTGTTGGGACCATAGAAAATATTCTTCTAAAAATCCACGCATTGTTGGGACCATGGAAAATATTCTTCTGAAAATGCACGCCTTGTTGGGACTTTAGAAAATATTCTTCAGGAAATCCACGCCTTGTTGAGACCTTAGAAAATATTCTTCTAAAAATCCACGCCTTGTTGGGACCATAAAAATATTCTTCTAAAAATCCACGCCTTGGTTGGGCCTCGAAAAATGATTCTTTAAAAAATCCACGCCTTGGTTGGGCCTCGAAAAATGATTCTTTAAAAAATCCACGCCTTGGTTGGGCCTCGAAAAATGATTCTTTAAAAAATCCACGCCTTGGTTGGGCCTCGAAAAATGATTCTTTAAAAAATCCACGCCTTGGTTGGGCCTCGAAAAATGATTCTTTAAAAAATCCACGCCTTGGTTGGGCCTCGAAAAATGATTCTTTAAAAAATCCACGCCTTGGTTGGGCCTCGAAAAATGATTCTTTAAAAAATCCACGCCTTGGTTGGGCCTCGAAAAATGATTCTTTAAAAAATCCACGCCTTGGTTGGGCCTCGAAAAATGATTCTTTAAAAAATCCACGCCTTGGTTGGGCCTCGAAAAATGATTCTTTAAAAAATCCACGCCTTGGTTGGGCCTCGAAAAATGATTCTTTAAAAAATCCACGCCTTGGTTGGGCCTCGAAAAATGATTCTTTAAAAAATCCACGCCTTGGATAGGCCTTGAAAAAGTAATCTTTAAAAAATCCACGCCTTGGATAGGCCTTGAAAAAGTAATCTTTAAAAAATCCACGCCTTGGATAGGCCTTGAAAAAGTAATCTTTAAAAAATCCACGCCTTGGATAGGCCTTGAAAAAGTAATCTTTAAAAAATCCACGCCTTGGATAGGCCTTGAAAAAGTAATCTTTAAAAAATCCACGCCTTGGATAGGCCTTGAAAAAGTAATCTTTAAAAAATCCACGCCTTGGATAGGCCTTGAAAAAGTAATCTTTAAAAAATCCACGCCTTGGATAGGCCTTGAAAAAGTAATCTTTAAAAAATCCACGCCTTGGATAGGCCTTGAAAAAGTAATCTTTAAAAAATCCACGCCTTGGATAGGCCTTGAAAAAGTAATCTTTAAAAAATCCACGCCTTGGATAGGCCTTGAAAAAGTAATCTTTAAAAAATCCACGCCTTGGATAGGCCTTGAAAAAGTAATCTTTAAAAAATCCACGCCTTGGATAGGCCTTGAAAAAGTAATCTTTAAAAAATCCACGCCTTGGATAGGCCTTGAAAAAGTAATCTTTAAAAAATCCACGCCTTGGATAGGCCTTGAAAAAGTAATCTTTAAAAAATCCACGCCTTGGATAGGCCTTGAAAAAGTAATCTTTTAAAAATACCCCCCTTGGATAGGCCTTGAAAAAGTAATCTTTAAAAAATCCACGCCTTGGATAGGCCTTGAAAAAGTAATCTTTAAAAAATCCACGCCTTGGATAGGCCTTGAAAAAGTAATCTTTAAAAAATCCACGCCTTGGATAGGCCTTGAAAAAGTAATCTTTAAAAAATCCACGCCTTGGATAGGCCTTGAAAAAGTAATCTTTAAAAAATCCACGCCTTGGATAGGCCTTGAAAAAGTAATCTTTAAAAAATCCACGCCTTGGATAGGCCTCGAAAAATGATTCTTTAAAAAATCCTCGCCTTGTATAGGCCTCGAAAAATGATTCGTTAAAAAATCCACGCCTTGTATAGGCCTCGAAAAATGATTCTTTAAAAAATCCACGCCTTGTATAGGCCTCGAAAAATTATTCTTTGAAAATCCGCACTAATTTTGGACCTCCACATATTTTTAATTCGTCGTCAGAACAATTGAAATTTAATTTCCATTTTTTTCTTATTCAACATTGACCCCTTTTATTGTTGCTTTTTCGATGACCTGTCAGATTGCTGATTCAACGGTGTCCTTCAACCTTCGTTACCTTTGTTTAGCCCCATTGTCGATTTTGTCAACGTTGGAATGAATCAAGACCACTCTGAAGAATTCATGTTCGACCTCTTTGCTTCTCCATTACATCAAATTGATAATTGAACACAATTTCAATATTGCCAGTTATCAATTTAAATTTTTAATAAAACCCAAATTACTCTTCCACTTTCTTTCTTTAAAAATCGAGCCGAGCAACACAGCACAGCTGAGGCAGTTATCGATTTTCATTTTGCCTCCGAATGGCCTTCAAAGAGTCAGCTGGTTGTTGCTTTTCTTGTTCGCTCTACTAATCCATGGTAGTAACCAAACGTCCTGAGCCACCCTCCAACCAGCCCCAAAAAACAGAGTTGCAACAAAGAAGAATGCAATTCCGCTCTAAGGACACTGCCATCGCTGCACAAAACACACACATACACACTGCCAAGAGCCAAGCAAACAAGTGCTGCACACCAAACAAACAAATAATTCTTCACAAGGACAAACGAACAGAACAGATGATGAAGTGACGTTAGTCGAGGATTAATACAACAACATCAGCAGACCCCCATACAGGAACAATGAAATCCAATATCATCATCGTCGTCCTCAGCATGGTCATTTGGTTGTTTTGCTAGAGACCGGTATATTATATGACACCCAACATGGTGGTTGCATCCAACATGTTGGATGCCGGTTTAAATTTTTGATTTCAAATCTAGCCACATGTTTGCATTCTCACACTTTGTGCAACTTGTTTGTGTGTTCGATGAGCAGTTGCAACCAATTGCATTTCGGTTGGAACGTTCGGCAACTGCCGCAATGCGTAAACATTCATTGGGGAAGCTGTTCTTCTGTTCTGTGGTTCCAAATAAATATTATCAGCAGATGAATAAAACAAAAGGCCAAAGCCAAATAATAATGAAAATAAATTCGTAGACAACGAACAGTGGTTGGGGTTTGAAGAAATTTTCAGAATATTTTTTCAAGGCATATCCAAGGCGTGGATTTTTTAAAGAATATTTTTCAGGGGCCTATCCAAGGCGTGGATTTTTTAAAATTAATTTTTCAAGGCCTATCCAAGGCGTGGATTTTTTAAAGAAGATTTTTTTCAAGGCCTATCCAGGGCGTGGATTTTTTAAAGAAGACTTTTTTCAAGGCCTATCCAAGGCGTGGATTTTTTAAAGAAGATTTTTTTCAAGGTCTATCCAGGGCGTGGATTTTTTAAAGAAGACTTTTTTCAAGGCCTATCCAAGGCGTGGATTTTTTAAAGAAGACTTTTTTCAAGGCCTATCCAGGGCGTGGATTTTTTAAAGAAGACTTTTTTCAAGGCCTATCCAAGGCGCGGATTTTTTAAAGAAGACTTTTTTCAAGGCCTATCCAAGGCGTGGATTTTTTAAAGATTAATTTTTCAAGGCCTATCCAAGGCGTGGATTTTTTAAAGATTAATTTCCCAAGGCCTATCCAAGGCGTGAATATTTTTAAAGAAGAATTTTTGCAAGGCCTATCAAAGGCGTGGATTTTTTAAAGAAGACTTTTTTCAAGGCTTATCAAAGGCGTGGATTTTTTAAAGAAGACTTTTTTCAAGGCTTATCAAAGGCGTGGATTTTTTAAAGAAGACTTTTTTCAAGGCCTCAGCCAAGGCGTGGATTTTTTAAAGAAGACTTTTTGAGAAGCCCTCAGCCATGGCGTGGATTTTTTAAAGAAGACTTTTTGAGAAGCCCTCAGCCAAGGCGTGGATTTTTTAAAGAAGAATTTTTTCAAGCCACCAAATAAGGCGTGGATTTTTTAAAGAAGAATTTTTTCAAGCCACCAAATAAGGCGTGGATTTTTTAAAGAAGAATTTTTTCAAGCCACCAAATAAGGCGTGGATTTTTTAAAGAAGAATTTTTTCAAGCCACCAAATAAGTCGTGGATTTTTTAAAGAAGAATTTTTTCAAGCCACCAAAAAAGGCGTGGATTTTTTTAAAGAAGAATTTTTTCAAGCCACCAAATAAGGCGTGGATTTTTTAAAGAAGAATTTTTTCAAGCCACCAAATAAGGCGTGGATTTTTTAAAGAAGAATTTTTTCAAGCCACCAAATAAGGCGTGGATTTTTTAAAGAAGAATTTTTTCAAGCCACCAAATGAGGCGTGGATTTTTTAAAGAAGAATTTTTTCAAGCCACCAAATAAGGCGTGGATTTTTTAAAGAAGAATTTTTTCAAGCCACCAAATAAGGCGTGGATTTTTTAAAGAAGAATTTTTTCAAGCCACCAAATAAGGCGTGGATTTTTTAAAGAAGAATTTTTTCAAGCCACCAAATAAGGCGTGGATTTTTTAAAGAAGAATTTTTTCAAGCCACCAAATGAGGCGTGGATTTTTTAAAGAAGAATTTTTTCAAGCCACCAAATAAGGCGTGGATTTTTTAAAGAAGATTTTTTTCAAGCCACCAAATAAGGCGTGGATTTTTTAAAAAAGAATTTTTTCAAGCCACCAAATAAGGCGTGGATTTTTTAAAGAAGATTTTTTTCAAGCCACCAAATAAGGCGTGGATTTTTTAAAGAAGAATTTTTTCAAGCCACCAAATAAGGCGTGGATTTTTTAAAGAAGAATTTTTTCAAGCCACCAAATAAGGCGTGGATTTTTTAAAGAAGAATTTTTTCAAGCCACCAAATAAGGCGTGGATTTTTTAAAGAAGAATTTTTTCAAGCCACCAAATAAGGCGTGGATTTTTTAAAGAAGATTTTTTTCAAGCCACCAAATAAGGCGTGGATTTTTTAAAGAAGATTTTTTTCAAGCCACCAAATAAGGCGTGGATTTTTTAAAGAAGATTTTTTTCAAGCCACCAAATAAGGCGTGGATTTTTTAAAGAAGATTTTTTTCAAGCCACCAAATAAGGCGTGGATTTTTTAAAGAAGATTTTTTTCAAGCCACCAAATAAGGCGTGGATTTTTTAAAGAAGATTTTTTTCAAGCCACCAAATAAGGCGTGGATTTTTTAAAGAAGATTTTTTTCAAGCCACCAAATAAGGCGTGGATTTTTTAAAGAAGACTTTTTTCAAGGGCCAATCCAAGGCGTGGATTTTTTTAATGAAGACTTTTTTCAAGGGCCTTTCCAAGGCGTGGATTTTTTTAAAGAAGACTTTTTTCAAGGGCCTATCCAAGGCGTGGATTTATTAATGAAGACTTTTTTCAAGGGCCTTTCCAAGGCGTGGATTTTTTTAAAGAAGACTTTTTTCAAGGGCCTATCCAAGGCGTGGATTTTTTTAAAGAAGATTTTTTTCAAGGGCCTATCCAAGGCGTGGATTTTTTTAAAGAAGATTTTTTTCAAGGGCCTATCCAAGGCGTGGATTTTTTAAAGATTAATTTTTCAATTATTTTTTTTTTTTTGAAATCCAAATTAGGCGTAGATTAAAAAAAATATATTTTTTCCAATTCCAAATTAGGTGAAGATTTAAAATATTTTTAAATACGTTTTAGAGTTCTGGATTTTTTAATAATATTTTTCAATGTGAATTTTTGGTAAAAATAAAATATATAAAATATTTTGTTCTATATTTTCCACAAACAAAACACACACACGAAAATTCCAAACATTCGAAAAACAAGAGTGGTATTCAGTTCAGTATGGAACTCCTGCTGTTTTGCCTACCAGTCTCAATTGAACATTGCCTTTCGCACCTTTGGAAGTGTCTGTCCGACCTGAGTGTTTGTTGCATATTTTTTCACCGGGCCTGTGTCAGAGTGTAAAACTCAGGTGTATAAAAAAGCACCTATCGTCCTCACCCCCATCCCCTACTCTTGATGGTAATTGTGGCACTTGTTATGGCCACTTAAGTGTTACATTTACAATGAACTCTGAGTGAGTGACTAAGTCTCTTCCATGGCACCTACTTGTTGTTGTTGATGGTTTTGTTTGTTTTCATTTGTTTTTGGAAAAAAATGTTCATTCCAAGAAGCTAGTCTATCGAACGAATATTTGGTGTAGTGCTGGTGGTTAGAAGCGACATTGCATGCCAGCCAGGCAGACAGCCACACAATGCCTTGGGATGAGCATGACGGAATTTGTATTTGCATTCCAAAATTTTCTTTTTTTTTGGCGATAATTTGTTATAAACAAAAATCCATTGGAGAGCGAGATGGTGGTGGTATACTACCACTGCCGAATGAGCTGATAACTTCTTAATTTATTGTTTAACCTAAATTTCTAGACATTATGGCTGTAACTGGATTTGTTGTTGTTTTTTTTTTTTGTATGAATTTTAGTTGTGGTCTAGTACTGGGTCTAGTATGATTTCAGTTGTTGTTTTTAATTAAAATAAGTGATAAAAAGTAAATACAACCTAGAAATGATTGTGGCCCAATAATTTTGCCAAAATGTGGGTTAATATTTTGTTTGGATTTAGAAGTTCGGAAAAATTTGTTAAACAGTGTTATTTGTTGTTGTTGATAGATGTTATGCTTCGCTAAAGACTATTTACTTTAGAATATTTTTTCTCTTCTCAACTATGGCCATTTTATCTTGAAGACACTTCATTCTATGTTTTTTTTTATAACCCACAAGTGTGTACATAAAAAAACCTAAGTATCCTGTTATCTATTAGTGACGCCATAGGTTCAAGCACCCTGTCAATTGATTTCTTTATTCAAAGTTAAAAATAAAAAAAAAAATACAACAAAATACGGAAGTACTAACTTTTTTTTATTGGATCATTAATTTCTAGAAATTTCAGGGAGAAGATTTTCATTAATTTTTCAAGAAATATATTTTTCTTTTGGAGACCTGATTTTTTTAAAAATATTTTGGTGATCTAGATTTTTTTAAAAATATTTTTTGGAGACCTGGATCTTTAAAATGTTTTTTGGAGAACTGTATTTATTTCAAATGATTTTTTGGAGGCCTGATTTAAAAAAAATTGGAGACCTGCATTTTTTCAAAAATATTTTTTGGAGACGTACATTTATTTTTAAACATTTTTTTGGAGATCTGTATTCTTTTACGAATATTTTTGGACACCTGAAATTTTTTTACGAAACTTAGCACACATATTCTAATTCAGAACTCGATACTAAAATCGAAAGATATATAGAGGCTTTGGTGCGCCATTTACATAAAATCGGACAAATCGATATATGGAAGCTATATCTAAATCTGAACCGATTTTCACGAAATTTAACACACGTCATTCTAAATTCAGTTGGGTACACTGTGCCAAATTTCGTACAAATCGAAGGATATAAAGGGACTTTGGTGCATTATTTACCTAAAATCGGACGAAAATAGATATGGGAGCTATATCTAAATCTGAACCGGTTTTCATGAAATTTAACTAGACTTAATTCTGTATCGGTACTGATTTTCATGAAACTTAGCACAGATCATTCTAGGCTTAATTCAGTACGCTATACCAAATTTCGTGAAAATCGAAGGATATATAGGGACATTGGTGCACCATTTGGATAAAATCGGACAAACATATATATGGGAGCTATATCTAAATCTGAACCGATTTTCACGAAACTTAGCACACATCATTCTAGGTTTAATTCATTAAGCTATGCCAAATTTCGTGCACATCGAAAAATATTTAGGGACTTTGGTGCACCATTTACCTAAAATCGGACGAAAATATATATGGGAGCTACGTCCAAAATGGACCGATTTTCATGAAATTTAACACACATCGTTCTAGACTTAATCAAGTGGGCTATGCCAAATTTCGTGCAAATCGAAAGATAATTAGGGTCTTTGGTGCACCATTTACCTTAAATCGGACAATCATATATATGGGAGCTATATCTAACTCTGAACCTATTTTCATGAAATTTAACACACATCGTTCTAGACTTAATTCAGTACGCTATGCTAAATTTCGTGCAAATCGAAGGATATATAGGGGCTTTGGTGCACTACTTACCTAAAATCGGACGAAACTATATATGGGAGCTATATCTAAATCTGAATCGATTTTGATGAAACTCAGCACACATCATTCTAGCCTCAATTCAGAACTCTATGCTAAATTTCATGCAAATCAAAAGATATATAGGGACTTTGGTGCATTATTTACCTTAAATCGGACGAAAATATATATGGGAGCTATATCTAAATTTGAACCGAATTTCTCGAAACTTGACACACATCATTCTATACTTAATTCAGTACGCTATGCCAAATTTCGTACAAATCGAAAGAAATATAGGGACTTTGGCGCCCCATTTACCTAAAATCGGACGAAAATATATATGGGAGCTATATCTAAATCTAAACCGATTTTCAGGAAACTTGACACACAACCATTCTAGACCTAATAACACTACCCCAAATTTCGTGCAAATCGAAAGTTATATAGGGACTTTGGTGCACTATATACCTAAAAGATATTTAGGGACTTTGGTACACCATTTACATTAAATCGTACGAAAATATATATGGGAGCTATATCGACATCTGAACAGATTTTCCCGAAATTTATCACACATCGTTCAAGACTTAATTCAGTGCACTATGTCGAATTTCGTGCAAATCAAAAGTTATATAGGGACTTTGGTACACTATTTACCTAAAATCGGACGAAAATATATATGGGAGCTATATCGAAATCGAAACCGATTTTTCCCAATTTCAATGGGGTTCGTCCTTGGGCCAAATAAATGAGGTGTGCCAAATTTGATTCAATTCAAATCAAAAATGGACCTGTACTTTGTTTACAATTTAACATGGAAAAAATGTTCCTTAAAAAATGCACGCCTTATGTTGGGGCTTGAAATATTTTGTTTTAAATTACTATAGCATTGAATTTTCTATTTTTTTATTTTATTTATTAAAGAAACTCTCTGTTTTATTTTCAGGTATGATCCGCCACAAAGTATTTTGTAAATGGTAACGACCCTTCTTATTTTATTATTTCTATATTTAGACTTAAATTATATTAGTTTTACTTAATATCATGCTTAAATTCTCTACCTCCTCCTCCACCCCCCATTCAGCACACTCAATTTCACTTCCGTACTTCAGAAGAGTTTTTTTATATCCCATTACAAAAAAACTAAGAGACCCTTAAACAATTTTTATTATTTCTCATGAAAAAGGAAGTGGCAAGAACAAGAAGAGCCGAACAAAAAACCGAAATCAATGCATTCTCATTTTCTTCTGCAGTCCAAGTCAAGGTAATGCAACGAACTTTCAATTTGGCAAAAAAAAAAAAACAAAAAAAAAAACAACAAAATATTCAAAAATATTCAAAAACCAAAGGAAGACCATGGCAGATCTCCGAACATCAGAGCAACAATCATTACAACACCAAAAAAAAAAAAAAAGAAAAACACAGAACTATTCATACATGACAGGAGGAAATCCCATAAAAAACAAATAATTTTTTGTTTCAGTTTTTATTTTTACAGTTACAAATGTTCCCAAGTGGCTATAAAAAAAACTGAAAAAAAGAACTGAGCGAAATTCTGGCACGCTTCAGTGCCGAAAAGTCTGCTGTGTTTCGCTTTGGTGTCCTGAGAGTTGGACGACCTGCTTTAAATGAACTCAGTGGCGTATAAGGAAATATGGGGATTTAAAAATTAAATTTCAATTTTTAAAATCCACTTCCTTTTTTCCAACAACAATGTTTGTTAGAATCCCTCTTTAATCCACTGCCCTGGGTTTTATGTTGCGCCCTGATGTACTGGCATACAAGTTACGGTAGCTTGAACTCGACTGGCATCATTTTCATGGCTCCACAATGGCTTCAATTGTATTCGTAAATCAATAAACATTTCAACTTAGGAGGGAGGGAGGGAGGGAGAGGGAGAGAGAGTGGGGTCGGTAGAAGTGACGGTTTGTTGGTTCGCTGTTTGCTCTTTGCAAACTTCGCCACAACAAAACATTTGTCTGGCATTGTTCAGTGTCCTGGTTTTGTAGAACAGCATAATATGGAATAGTCCAATCTGTAATAATGTGTGAATTTTGTTTTTAGTGGCTTGAAAAAACTCTTCTTTAAAAAATCCACGCCTTATTTGGTGGCTTGAAAAAAGTCTTCTTTAAAAAATCCACGCCTTATTTGGTGGCTTGAAAAAAGTCTTCTTTAAAAAATCCACGCCTTATTTGGTGGCTTGAAAAAAGTCTTCTTTAAAAAATCCACGCCTTATTTGGTGGCTTGAAAAAAGTCTTCTTTAAAAAATCCACGCCTTATTTGGTGGCTTGAAAAAAGTCTTCTTTAAAAAATCCACGCCTTATTTGGTGGCTTGAAAAAAGTCTTCTTTAAAAAATCCACGCCTTATTTGGTGGCTTGAAAAAAGTCTTCTTTAAAAAATCCACGCCTTATTTGGTGGCTTGAAAAAAGTCTTCTTTAAAAAATCCACGCCTTATTTGGTGGCTTGAAAAAAGTCTTCTTTAAAAAATCCACGCCTTATTTGGTGGCTTGAAAAAAGTCTTCTTTAAAAAATCCGCGGCTTATTTGGTGGTCGGCTTGAAAAAATTCTTCTTGAAAAAATCCACGGCTTATTTGGTGGTCGGCTTGAAAAAATTCTTCTTGAAAAAATCCACGGCTTATTTGGTGGTCGGCTTGAAAAAAGTCTTCTTTAAAAAATCCACGCCTTATTTGGTGGCTTGAAAAAAGTCTTCTTTAAAAAATCCACGCCTTATTTGGTGGCTTGAAAAAAGTCTTCTTTAAAAAATCCACGCCTTATTTGGTGGCTTGAAAAAAGTCTTCTTTAAAAAATCCACGCCTTATTTGGTGGCTTGAAAAAAGTCTTCTTTAAAAAATCCACGCCTTATTTGGTGGCTTGAAAAAAGTCTTCTTTAAAAAATCCACGGCTTATTTGGTGGTCGGCTTGAAAAAATTCTTCTTGAAAAAATCCACGGCTTATTTGGTGGTCGGCTTGAAAAAAGTCTTCTTTAAAAAATCCACGGCTTATTTGGTGGTCGGCTTGAAAAAAGTCTTCTTTAAAAAATCCACGCCTTATTTGGTGGTCGGCTTGAAAAAAGTCTTCTTTAAAAAATCCACGGCTTATTTGGTGGTCGGCTTGAAAAAAGTCTTCTTTAAAAAATCCACGGCTTATTTGGTGGTCGGCTTGAAAAAAGTCTTCTTTAAAAAATCCACGCCTTATTTGGTGGCTTGAAAAAAGTCTTCTGTAAAAAATCCACGGCTTATTTGGTGGTCGGCTTGAAAAAAGTCTTCTTTAAAAAATCCACGCCTTTTTTGGTGGCTTGAAAAAAGTCTTCTTTAAAAAATCCACGCCTTATTTGGTGGCTTGAAAAAAGTCTTCTTTAAAAAATCCACGCCTTATTTGGTGGCTTGAAAAAATTCTTCTTTAAAAAATCCACGCCTTATTTGGTGGCTTGAAAAAAGTCTTCTTTAAAAAATCCACGGCTTATTTGGTGGTCGGCTTGAAAAAAGTCTTCTTTAAAAAATCCACGCCTTATTTGGTGGTCGGCTTGAAAAAAGTCTTCTTTAAAAAATCCACGGCTTATTTGGTGGTCGGCTTGAAAAAAGTCTTCTTTAAAAAATCCACGGCTTATTTGGTGGTCGGCTTGAAAAAAGTCTTCTTTAAAAAATCCACGGCTTATTTGGTGGTCGGCTTGAAAAAAGTCTTCTTTAAAAAATCCACGCCTTATTTGGTGGCTTGAAAAAAGTCTTCTGTAAAAAATCCACGGCTTATTTGGTGGTCGGCTTGAAAAAAGTCTTCTTTAAAAAATCCACGGCTTATTTGGTGGTCGGCTTGAAAAAAGTCTTCTTTAAAAAATCCACGCCTTATTTGGTGGTCGGCTTGAAAAAAGTCTTCTTTAAAAAATCCACGGCTTATTTGGTGGTCGGCTTGAAAAAAGTCTTCTTTAAAAAATCCACGCCTTATTTGGTGGCTTGAAAAAAGTCTTCTGTAAAAAATCCACGGCTTATTTGGTGGTCGGCTTGAAAAAAGTCTTCTTTAAAAAATCCACGCCTTTTTTGGTGGCTTGAAAAAAGTCTTCTTTAAAAAATCCACGCCTTATTTGGTGGTCGGCTTGAAAAAAGTCTTCTTTAAAAAATCCACGGCTTATTTGGTGGTCGGCTTGAAAAAAGTCTTCTTTAAAAAATCCACGGCTTATTTGGTGGTCGGCTTGAAAAAAGTCTTCTTTAAAAAATCCACGCCTTATTTGGTGGCTTGAAAAAAGTCTTCTGTAAAAAATCCACGGCTTATTTGGTGGTCGGCTTGAAAAAAGTCTTCTTTAAAAAATCCACGCCTTTTTTGGTGGCTTGAAAAAAGTCTTCTTTAAAAAATCCACGCCTTATTTGGTGGCTTGAAAAAAGTCTTCTTTAAAAAATCCACGCCTTATTTGGTGGCTTGAAAAAAGTCTTCTTTAAAAAATCCACGGCTTATTTGGTGGTCGGCTTGAAAAAAGTCTTCTTTAAAAAATCCACGCCTTATTTGGTGGCTTGAAAAAAGTCTTCTTTAAAAAATCCACGGCTTATTTGGTGGTCGGCTTGAAAAAAGTCTTCTTTAAAAAATTTACGCCTTATTTGGTGGCTTGAAAAAAGTCTTCTTTAAAAAATCCACGGCTTATTTGGTGGTCGGCTTGAAAAAAGTCTTCTATAAAAATCCACGGCTTATTTGGTGGTCGGCTTGAAAAAAGTCTTCTTTAAAAAATACACGCCTTATTTGGTGGCTTGAAAAAAGTCTTCTTTAAAAAATCCACGCCTCATTTGGAGCCCTGAAAAAAGTCTTCTTTAAAAAATCCACGCCTCATTTGGAGCCCTGAAAAAATATTCCTTAAAAAAATCCACGCCTCATTTGAACCCCTAAAAAAATTTCTTTAAAAAATCCACGCCTTATTTTAAGGCCTAGGAAAAAATTCTTTAAAAAAATCCACGCCTTATTTGAAGGACTTGAAACATATTAGTTAAAAAATCCCTGGTTATTTGGGTGTTGAAATTTTTTCTCAAATAAAACACACCTATTATTGGCTATGAAACAGTATATCCTCATATCAGACACACACACTTAGATACAACCTTTTGTTTTCCCATTCTCAGACTTAAATCTATTTATCCTGTTAATGGATTTGCAAGGATTTTAATTCGTATTTGAACAGGAGTAGAACACACACACACACACTCACACATACACAAGGTATTATTGACACACACCCCCACCCCTAGCTCTCTCTGACAGTTTCCCTACCATTTAACACTTTGCTTCCTGGTTTCTGGAGGTGGTTGATTTCTACCCCTCTCATCGGTACATTTTAAAGAAAACAAATAAAATTTACACATGGCTAAATGTCGCCAATTAATTGAGACGGTTGTGGCGGCAGCGGTGGGCCGCAAACCACCCGCAGATTTCCCAACCATTTAGATGGGGTCGTTTTAAATTGTTGTCAATTTAATGGCTTTAAATTTCGGCGAATCGTGTGTCTGTGTGTGTTTGATTGTCATTTTATGGTTTTTAATTGCTCTCTGGATGTGAATTTGATGGTGTCGAATTTTAGGGATTCCCATTTTTGAATATGTCTGGTCAGAAAAATATTCCCAACACGTGTCCCCAGATTTTTTTAATTAGCATTACGACGGGTTATTACGAATGTGTCTCTTTGATCTGAACGAAGCAGTAATTAAATGCTTCATTAGAATTTTCGTTACAATGAATTCATTCTAATATTCGTAGAGGGTATTAATTTCCAGTCACCTCCTATCTGTGGGCCATCTGCCCTGTCCGATAACATATCGAACGGAAAACGTCACAAATTATTGTTTGCCAAAGAATTTATTGCATAAGTGTGCTGCTGATAGTCGGGATAGTTGATGGACTGACTGGTAGGTTGGCTGGATGGTTGCCTGTCCGACTGTTGCCAAACTGATAAGTAAGGTATGCTATGTTGCTGTAAATCCACCTCCACTGTTATTGTTGTGGACGGCGGGGGTCTCAATTTACGACAATGATCGATGGGGTATTGAACCTATTTTTTGCGTAATAAGTTATGAAGTGACGTATCTGAATTTGGTTGTTGTAATAAAATCATCGACTTATTGTGAAATCGTGTCAGGACCCACCTAAGGTGTAGATATTTTTTTTTTTGAGGCGTAGATTTTTTAAATAATTTTTTTGTTGAGCCACCTGAGGCATATATTTTTTAAATATTTTTTGTTGGTCATATTGAGGCCTAGAGTTTTTAAATAATTTTTTGTTGGTCATATTGAGGGGTAGAGTTTTTAAATAATTTTTTGAGGGTCATAATTAGGCGTAAATATGACGAGCTTAAAAAAGATTTCCCGGCTCGTCGATCGTTTGCGCAGTTTTTCCAATTTGAAAGACCATATTCGGCAATGTTGTCTTCCACTTGATCTTTCCATCTTATTCATGGTCTTCCCCTTCTGCGTGAACCATCAGCTGGTTCGTTTTTATATGCCTTCTGGGCTGGGGCATCTTCATCCATTCTCACAACATGACCTAGCCAACGTAGTCGCTGCAGCTCAATACGTCTAACAATGTCGATGTCCGAGAATAGCTGGTAAAAATCATGGTTCATTCGACGGCGATATTCACCGTCAACGCAGATCGACCCATAGATCTTTCGAAGAAATTTTCTCTCAAGCTCTCCAAGAGCTGCCTCATCTGCTTGCGCAAGTACCCATGCTTCAGCGTTTTGTGGAGAGTGAGTTTGGTCTGGCGCGAGGAGGCCTTGCTTTTGAGTTGTTTGCTCAGACCATAATAGCAGACCAAAACTGATGTCATTCGTTTTATTTATGGCGGTACCAAGGTATATAAAATCTTTGACTACCTCGAAACTGTAGTTCTCAAGTTCCACAGTTGGTCCGAGTCTACTGGACGTCTTGCGCGTTAATACCATCAGTTTGGTCTTCTCGCCATTTACTGCTAGACCCACTTTGACAGACTCTTTTTCAATTCGTTCAAAGGTGGCTGCTACCGCTCGCACTGATCGACCGATTATATCGATGTCATCGGCGTAGGCGAGTAACATGTGTTGTTTGGTGTACAGAATTCCATTTCTGTTCACTTTGCCTCTCGTATGACCTTTTCCAGCAGGATGTTAAATAGGTCACACGACAAACTATCACCTTGTCTGAATCCTCGTTCGGTATTAAAGGGCTCCGAAAGGTTCTTTCCAACTTTAACTGCTTATCTTGTGCCAGTTAAAGTTATCCTACATAGCCGAATTAATTTTGCAGGAATGCTAAACAAAGACATGATTTTATACACCTCTGAACGGATAGGGCTGACGAATGCGGCTTTATAGTCGACGAATAGGTGGAATGTGTCGATGTGTTTTTCGTGGGTCTTTTCTAGGATTTGGCGCACAGTGAAAATCTGGTCTATGTAGAATTTGCCACGTCTGAAGCCGCATTGGTATGGTCCAATAATGTCATTGATCATTGGCTTCAATCGTTCACACAGCACACTGGATAGCACTTTATATGCGATGGGAAGGAGACTGATTCCTCTATAGTTAGCACATATCGTATTGTCTCCTTTTTTGTGCACGGGGCACAGGATGCTGAGGTTCCAATCATTGGGCATGCATTTCTCTAGCCAAATTGTACTAATCAGCTGGTGCATGCTCCTGACACAACTCTGACTTGAATTGTTTGGCCGGTAGCCCATCGGCACATGCTGCTTTATTATTCTTGAGCCGATTGATTGTTATTCTACACACTCTATATCGTCATCTCTGATTGGTTTTGGGGTATCCTCTTCACCGCTAGTATTTGATACCAGAAGTTTTTCAAAATGATCCTCAGCGCTCTGTCTGTATCTGTCACCAGGTTTCCTTCTTCATCTCTACAGAAGGATGTGCCTGCACCTTCTGTTTGGTGTTTTACCAGTTGGTAGAATTTTCCGACTTCATTTTGACTCCTGTACATCTCGATTTGCTCACGCTCAAGTTTTTCTTGTTCTTTCTTCTTTTTTCTGAAAAATACGTTTCTCTTGTCTCCTTTTCTCCCATCGCATTACGTGTGTTGCTTTTGCTGCAGTTTGTAGGGAGTGCGCAATTCTCTGCCATTGTGCTTCTATATTATCATCGGGACAAGGGGTGCTTTCGTCAAGAAGTTGGGTAAGTTGAGCGGAGTAGGCTTCTGCTATCTGTTGTGTTTGTAGCTTTTCGACGTCGAGTTTCCGTGTTACATTAGATCCCACCTTTGCTGCTACATTAAGACGGGTGCGAACCTTGGCTGCCGCAAGGTAATGGTCCGAATCGATATTCGCTCCTCGGATCGATCGAACGTCTAAAACATTGGATGAATGCCTTCCGTCTATCACAACATGATCGATTTGATTTACCGTTGTTCGATCGGAAGAAATCCAAGTGACCTTGTGTATATCGAGATGCTTGAATCTGGGGCTGCTAACTACAATGTTTTTTGCTGCCGCGAAGTCAATCAACCTCATGCCGTTGTCTGATGTTTCTTCATGGAGGCTGAATTTTCCGACGGTGGGGCCAAAGATATTTTCCCTTTTTTGCATTAAAATTAAAGCTATTCGCCCATCTACATGAGTGTATTTGGAAACGAGGTCTTTTATTCTTCTGTTGACCATAAATCCGTAGCCAAATTCATATTTAGACGAGGCTTTTTATATAATTTTTTAAGGGTCATATTTAGGCGTAGATTTTTTTAAAAGTCCTTACCATCTCCCCTTTTCTCTCCTCTATATTAATTCCAATATTCTGATATATTTGTTTATAGTTTTAGTTTCCCTTTTAATTAACTCCACCCTAGATTACAAAAAATATTAATTTAACACTCTAATGATTTTTACCCTTTTCAGGGATAGGTGCGTTTTGTTTTTTGTATTGAGTTAGTATTCTGATTTTATCTCGAAATTCAGTTTTTTTTTGCAAAAAATAAGCTTTTTCCAGCATTTAGATAAAATTACAGCGATAAGCAAGTCAACTAATAATTCACTCGCTTCCTTTCCCCCTATTCGCTATTATAATACAAAAACAAACATGGAATAATAAATAACAGAAACTTAGTTTATTTTTTTGCATAGTTTCCAGACAAGATACAGGCTAAATTTACTACCATAAGGCGGGAAATGAGGTTAGCAGAAGTAATAAACCAGACAAAGAGTAGGAGGCAGGGAAGGGAGACAGGAAATAAAGCCGTAGATTTTTAAAATAATTTTTTTTGACGGGCCATCTACATCTAAGGCGTAGATTTTTAAAATAATTTCTTTGTAGACCCACCTAAGGCGTAGATTTTTAAAATAATTTTTTTGTAGACCCACCTAAGGCGTAGATTTTTAAAATAATTTTTTTGTAGACCCACCTAAGGCGTAGATTTTTAAAATAATTTTTGTGTAGACCCACCTAAGGAGTAGATTTTTAAAATAATTTTTGTGTAGACCCACCTAAGGCGTAGATTTTTAACATATTTTTTTTTGTAGACCCACCTAAGGCGTAGATTTTTAAAATAATTTTTTTGTAGACCCATCTAAGGCGTAGATTTTTAAAATAATTTTTTTGTAGACCCACCTAAGGCGTAGATTTTTAAAATAATTTTTTTGTAGACCCACCTAAGGCGTAGATTTTTAAAACAATTTTTTTGTAGACCCACCTAAGGCGTAGATTTTTAAAATAATTTTTTTGTAGACCCACCTAAGGCGTAGATTTTTAAAACAATTTTTTTGTAGACCTACCTAAGGCGTAGATTTTTAAAATAATTTTTTTGTAGACCCACCTAAGGCGTAGATTTTTAAAATAATTTTTTTGTAGACCCACCTAAGGCGTAGATTTTTAAAATAATTTTTTTGTAGACCCACCTAAGGCGTAGATTTTTAAAATAATTTTTTTGTAGACCCACCTAAGGCGTAGATTTTTAAAATAATTTTTTTGTAGACCCACCTAAGGCGTTGATTTTTAAAATAATTTTTTTGTAGACCCACCTAAGGCGTAGATTTTTAAAATAATTTTTTTGTAGACCCACCTAAGGCGTAGATTTTTAAAATAATTTTTTTGTAGACCCACCTAAGGCGTTGATTTTTAAAATAATTTTTTTGTAGACCCACCTAAGGCGTAGATTTTTAAAATAATTTTTTTGTAGACCCACCTAAGGCGTAGATTTTTAAAATAATTTTTTTGTAGACCCACCTAAGGCGTAGATTTTTAAAATAATTTTTTTGTAGACCCACCTAAGGCGTAGATTTTTAAAATAATTTTTTTGTAGACCCACCTAAGGCGTAGATTTTTAAAATATTTTTTTGTAGACTACCTAAGGCGTAGATTTTTAAAATAATTTGATGAGCCATCTGAGGCGTAGATTTTTAAAATAATTTTTTTGATGAGCCATCTGAGGCGTAGATTTTTAAAATAATTTTTTTGATGAGCCATCTGAGGCGTAGATTTTTAAAATAATTTTTTGATGAGCCATCTGAGGCGTAGATTTTTAAAATAATTTTTTTGATGAGCCATCTGAGGCGTAAATTTTTAAAATAATTTTTTTGATTGATTTATGGTTTCCTGCAATATTTTGCTGATTACTTTTTTGCACTTCAAACTCCCCTTCTACCTTACGCTCCTACTAACATTTTCAATTACTATCGACAGCCGATATCTTTTGTCTATGCAAAAATTGTTTTGGCTTCTGGCCATAAATTAAAAAAAAAAAACAATAAATCAGAAAAAATAATACCTAGTGTGTAAAAGATTCCATGTAAACAATATTGTTTAACATATCCTTCAAACAAAAACAATTTTAAACACTTCACTCAAAATTGTGGCCACGCGTATTTGGGGAAACCATAAAAATTCCCATTCAGTTTTTTTTTGTCTTGAATTGTTTTTCATTGTCTCCGAAAATCATTTAAGGGTTAGTTCTTGGCACCGGTGTATGTTCATCATTTCGTTGTTAAATAAATACCTGGTATTCTCATATTTCCCCTGTCCACCCTCAGATTCAAGGGTTATATGCCGACCCCACCTAGCTGCTATTAAGGCTTCGACAATTTGTCAACAGAAAAAACAAATAAAACGAATGAAAGAATGCATTGTTGTTGTTATGGTCATTATGTCTGTCCTTTACAACGCTTGCCCGTCCCAATTGTAATTTGTTAAAGGTGCGTTTAGTCCTGCAAAAGAGAGGACATTAAAGCTAGGGCGATTAGTTGTGGGTGAAGTTAACTATTAATGTTTTTTGTTGTTATTATTTGTTTTATTTTTTCTAAGGGTTTTTTACTTATTGAACAAAAAAATCGATATGCATAAAATTGTTTGTTGTTGTAGTTTTTATTGACAACAGACAAACAATAAAAATAATAGAAAAGAAATATAGCCATAAGGTTTAATGTATGGGTGACCTAACAAAAAAGGATCTGAAGTGATGTCATTCTTAAAAGAGTGGTTCCACAAAAAAATTATTTTAAAAATCTACGCCTCAACTACTTTATAAAAATTATTTTAGAAATCTACACCTAAGTTGAGGCTTTATAAAAACCAGTGAGCGGAGCAGTACAGTCGGACGAGGCCGACCATATGATACCCTACACCATTTCCACGAAAATCTAACTTTCTCTGGTTCTATATTCTGAGCTTGGGCAATATTACGCTATAGTTGCACTATCTTGACTGACTAGAGGTCTACATCACCTCTTCTATACACTGACATATTTTCCGAATATTTCTAATATTCAGTACAGTTCAGATTCAATTCACCGTGAGTTGTGTTGTGATGTTCGGCTTTCAATTGTGGCCACATGTCTAGAACGACTCAGCTAGTCGAGATATGACGATCGGTATACTTAAAGGTGGGTCTAGGACCAATATTTCGCGGCGTTACAAACTCTTGGGGCTGCACAAAGCTATAATACCCTGACAACAATCTTGTGTGGGGTATAATTATTTTAAAAATCTACGCTTCAGATACTTACTTACTTACTTAGCTGGCTTGTGACAGAACTTTCGTTACATAAGTCGAGCTTAAAAAAGATTTCCAGGCGCGTCGGTCTTTTGCGCAGTTTTTCCAATTTGAATGTCCATTTTCGGCGATGTTGTCTTCGACTTGATATTTTCAACGTATTCTTGGCCTCCCCCTTCTGCGTGAACCATCAGCTGGTTCGCTTTTATATGCCTTCTGGGCTGGGGCATCTTCATCCATTCTCACAACATGACCTAGCCAACGTAGTTGCTGCAACTCAATACGCAGCTCAAAATGTCGATGTCCGACATTGGTACAACTCATGGTTCATTCGACGGCGATATTCACCGTCAACGCAGATCGGTCCATAGATCTTTCGGAGAATTTTTCTTTCAAACACCCCAAGAGCTGCCTCATCGGCTTGCGCAAGTACCTATGCTCCAGATCCATATAACATCACGGGTAGTATCAGCGTCTTGTTGAGTGTGAGTTTGGTCTGACGGCAGGTGGCCTTGTTTCTAAACCGCTAACATAGACCATAATAGCACCCGTTGGCCATCACAATACTTCTCCGAATTTCAAAACAGATGTCATTCCTTTTATTTATGGCGTTACCAAGGTATATAAAATCTTTAACTACCTCGAAGCTGTAGTTCTCAAGTTCCACAGTTGGTTCGAGTCTACTGGACGTCTTGCGCGTTGATACCATCAGCTTGGTATTTTCGGCGTTTACTGCCAGACCCACTTTGGCAGACTTCTCAATTTGTTCAAAGGTGGCTGTTACCGCTTTCAGAGGTAGCTGTTACCGCTTTCGACCCATTATGTCGATGTCATCGGCGTAGGCGAGTAACATGTGTTGTTTGGTGTACAGAGTGCCATTTATGTTCACCTTTTTTGCGTCCCATATGACCTTTTCCAGTAGGATGTTAAAAAGATCACACGACAAACTATCACCTTGTCTGAATCCTCGTTCGGTATTCAAGGGCTTCGATAGGTCCTTTCCGCCTTTAACTGCTGACCTTGTGCCAGTTAAAGATATCCTGCATAGCCGTATTAATTTTGCAGGAATGCAAAACGCATGGCTTTAAACACCTCTGAACGGATAGGGCTGTCGAATGCGGTTTTATAGTCGACGAATAGGTGGAATGTGTCGATGTGTTTTTCGTGGGTTTTCTTTCAGGATTTGGCACAGAGTGAAAATCTGGTCAATGGTGGATTTGCCAGGTCTGAAGCCGCTTTGGTATGGTCCAATAATGTCATTGACCATTGGTTTCATTCGTTCACACAGCACACTGGATAGCACTTTATATGCGATGGGAGGGAGACTTATTCCTCTATAGTTGGCACATATCGTCTTGTCTCTTTTTTTGCACGGGACATAGGATGTTGAAGTTCCAATAATTGGAACCTCTAGCCAAATTGTACTAATCAGCTGGTGCATGCTCCTTAATGGTGAATAGTTCGGCTTGTAAACCATCGGCACCTGCTGCATTATTATTATTCAGCCGATTAATTGCTATTCTGACTTCATCTTGGCTAGGTGCTATACACTCTATACCGTCATTTATTATTGGTTCTGGGGTATCCTCTTCACCGCTACTATTTGATACCAGAAGTTTTTCAAAATTCTCTTTCCATATCCTCAGCACGCTGCCCGTATCTGTCACCAGGTTTCCTTTTTCATCTCTACGGGAGTATGTGCCTGCACCAAAGCCTTCGGTTTGGTGTTTTACCCGTTGGTAGAATTTTCGGACTTCATTGTGACTCCTGTACACCTCGATTTGCTCACGCTCAAGTTTTTCTTTTTCTTTCTTCCTTTTTTCTGAAAACACGTTTCTCCTCTCTCCTTTTCTCCCAATAGTTCTCCATCGCATTACGTTTTTATTGCAGTAGAATTACGACACTCCTGATCGTACCTTTCGCACCTTTGCTGCTACATTAAGACGGGTGCATACCTTGGATGCCACAAGGACCATTGTCCAAATCGTTATACAAATTATTTTAAAAATCTACGTCTCAGATGGCTCAACAAAAAAATTATTTTAAAAATCTACGCCTCAATTGGCTCACCAATTTTTTTTTTTTAATTTAGGCCTCGGATGGCTCTTCGAAAAAAATTATTTTAAGAATCCCACCCTAATAAACAATTAGTTTCATACATTGTTGCCAACATGACATATTTTCACAATTGCTGAATAGCCCATTGAAACTGTCAAAAACTGTTTTGTTAAACATCAACTGCAAATGACACACCCCCACCCACAAACTCACTTTGACTAAGTGACAGTTGCTAATTTAAACCAAATTGAGAACAAAAACAAAAACAACAACGAATTGGCGCATTACCACTTCATCATAACCAATTATTATTCGCGCAAAGTGATGAATGAAGATCGTGAGCAAACGAGCGAATGAGTGACTGAATGAAGATCTTTCAGCTGCCTACCCCATATACGGTAGTAGTTCCCCAACCCATATTTGTTTTTTTTTTTGCTTTTCAATTCAACTAAAACTATAACAATATGATCATTTGTCATATTTTTTGTTAAATTGTTTTGCGTCTTTGTGTCGGATCCAACACATCAACGAACATCATTAACATTGTCATTCGGAATCGTCATAGGTTCGCGTGGGGGCTTCATCTACATCGTCAACCATAACCCTGAACATTTTGAGAAATATTGCAAATGTAAAAGAAACTATTTCCAGTCCCCCCACCCGCTCATAATCCGCTCATATCATTTATCATAAGTGTCTCTACTAGTCAGCGAACATGTTTGATTACAATGCGCCACCATCATCCTCATGTTGCTGTTGTTGTTGTGGCATGGAAAATGTTTCCTTATCTTGTAAAAATGATTTCAAATTTTTTTTTTTCAACTGGAGAATACGGAAAAGAATCTCCCTACAAATTAATGTTGTCTGTCATTTATATAACAAGGCTTGTTTGTCTTTTTGTTGGTTTATTAAAGTTATGCAACACGATCGTGATAGTCATTGCGGCATGATGGATTGGTTGTCTAAATGACCTCATTTGGCATTCAAATGCAATGATTAAGTGGTAGCAGACGAAACATATTTATCTTTTGGGACTTAAAAAATCTAGGACTTTGGCAGGCCCATTTGAGGCGTAGATTTCTAAAACACCCTGAGGACAGTAGCAACACGTAATGCTTTAGAGAACTATTGGGAGGAGAAACGTATTTTCAGAAAAAAGAACAAGAAAAACGTGAGCGTGGGCAAATCGAGATGTACAGGAGTCAGAATGAAGTTCGAAAATTCTACCAACGGGTAAAACACCAATCCGAAGGCCTTGGTGCAGGCACATCCTCCTGTAGAGATGAGGAAGAGAACCTGGTGACAGATACAGACAGCGCCTGGTATCAAATAGTAGCGGTGAAGAGGATACCCCAGAACCAATAATAGATGACGGTATAGAGTGTATACTAGCCTAGCCAAGATGAAGTCAGAATAGCAATCAATCGGCTCAAGAACAATAAAGCAGCAGGAGCCGATGGGTTACCAGCCGAACTATTCAAGACTGTTGGCCAGATGCTTGTCAGGAGCATGCACCAGCTGATTAGTACAATTTGACATGCCAAATGATTGGAACCTCAGCATCCTGTGTCCCGTGCACAAAAAAGGAGACAAGACGATATGTGCCAACTATTGAGGAAAAAGTCTCCTTCCCATCGCATATAAAGTGCTATCCAGCGTATTGTATGAACGACTGAAACCAATGGTCAATGACATTATTGGACCATACCAATGCGGCTTCAGTCCTGCAAATTTACCAAAACCTGGAAAAGAATCACGAAAAACACATCGACACATTCCGCCTATTTATCGACTACAAAGCCGCATTCGACAGCCCTATCCGTTCAGAGGTGAATAAAATGTATGCGTTTGGCATTCTTGCAAAATTAATACGGCTATACAGGATAACTTTAACTGGCACAATATCATCAGTTAAAGTTGGAAAGGACCTCACGGAGCCCGTTAATACCGAACGAAGATTTAGACAAGGTGATAGTTTGTCGTGTGATCTTTTTAACATCCTGCTGGAAAAGGTCATACGAGACCCAAAGGTGAACAGAAATGGTACTCTGTACACCAAACAACACATGTTATTCGCCTACGCCGATGACATCGACATAATGGGTCGAACATTGAGAGCGGTAACAGCTACCTTTGAACAAATTGAGAAGGAGCCTGCCAAAGTGGGTCTGGCAGTAAACGGCGAGAAGGCCAAGCTGATGATATCAATGCGCAAGACGTCCAGTAGACTCGGACCAACTGTGGAACTTGAGAACTACAGCTTCGAGGTAGTCAAAGATTTTATATACCTTGGTACCGCCATAAACAAAACAAAGGATATTAGTTTTGAAATTCGGAGAAGGATAGTGACACACTCACACTCTACAAGACGCTGATACTACCCGTGCTGTTATATGGATCTGGAGTGGGGGTACTTGCGCAAGCAAATGAGGCAGCTCTTGGAGTGTTTGAGAGAAAAATTCTCCGAAAGATCTATGGGACGATCTGCGTTTACGGTGAATATCGCCGTCGAATGAACCATGAGTTGTACAAGCTATTCTCGGACATCGACATTGTTAGACGTATTGAGCTGCAGCGACTTCGTTGGCTAGGTCATGTTGTGAGAATGGATGAAGATGTCCCAGCCCAAAAGGCATATAAAAGCGAACCAGCTGATGGTTCACGCAGAAGGGGAAGGCCACGAATAAGATGGAAAGATCAAGTGGAAGATAACATTGCCGAATATGTTCTTTCGAATTGGAAAAACTGCTCAAAAGTCCGACGCGCCTGGAAATCTTTTTTAAGTTCGGATTATGGAACGAAAGTTCTGTCACAAGCCAGCTAAGTAAGTAAGTATTTGAGGCGTAGATTTTTAAAATCATTTTTTGTTGAGCCATCTGAGGCGTAGATTTTTAAAAGTAATTTTTTGTAGAGCCATTTGAGCCGTAGATTTCTAAAATAATTTGCCTGGCCTTTAAAAAATATAAAATTGTGACACTGATCGTAATTAGAATAATTTTTAATATTTTTATTTTTAAATTTCTTTTACAACATTGTGTGTGACACGCATGCGTTTCGCCATTTCTTCTGACAAACTGTCATTCAAGTGACAGTTGAAATTGTCATGTAGTCACAACAACAAAATAAAAAGGGTGAGGTATCCATATGAGTAGTAGATAATTCCGCATATGCGTTTAGCTATTCAAATACGAAAAACGCTTTAGGTCATTATTTGCCATGGATATCAGAGGAGAACAGGTCCAAAATATTCCACCCTTCCCCTCACCCGAAAAACAATAACAATTATCATAAAAAAAGTTGTGTCTTTAGACAAAAGGACAGGCCGACAGACAGACACATAATAATTATATATGTATGTACATATGTATTATGTTGTGTTATTATTCAAAAATGTTAAGGGGTGCAGTCAGTCTGTCCGTCCTTCTGTCTGTCATTCATATCATCAGTTAGTCCCTTTTGTCAGTTTGTCGTTTCGGACATGGTTCGGTTGCAGTAGCTACCAAAACACAACACTTGCCATTATTTTTGTTGACGCCTGGGTGTAAAAATTTTTGACATTTATTTCAGGGAATTATGGGAATTATTTGTTGTTGTTGTCGAGTGTGCGTTTTCTTCTTATTATCTGGGGATAGATAATATGTGCGAGGGAGTGTGTAGAAATTAAACACGCGACATTTTTTTGGTAAAATGCCACCAGAAGGCTTCTTTGTGGTGTGTGTCTAATTTATTATTTGTTGTTGTCTTCAAATAGAACATGGATCGGTGTTGGAGGAGGAGGGCTATTACACAAATGTAGGTCAATTATTAGTAGTTGTTCGTTGGTGTGTTTTATTGTTGTTGTTCTAATTTTTATTTCGAACCCCAAAAGACAGAAATCACTATTATTTTCCCATAGAGACCAATCATTATGTCGAAGTAATAAAACATACATGGGTGTAAATTATCAGGTAACCAAATACATACTTACAGACAGACTAATAAATCATAATTTTTTCCGGTGGTTTCGGGCATACATAGATACACTTATCTATATCAAAGAAATAAGTAAACCATTAATCAGCGGATGGAACAAGGGTAGAGAAAAATACGATTCTTTAGTAGAAAAAATATAGGTGTACAATGGGATAAAAAATGTGCTTTTAAAAATCCAGACCGTAACAGACCCTGACAAATTTTGCTTTTAAATATAGAGGCCTTGATAGGTCCTAAAAAATAAGTGTTTAAGCCTTGGAAAGGCCTTGAAAGAGTTTATTTTAAAAAATCCAAGACTGGGATAGGCTCTGAAAAATGTAGGTCATATTATTAAGTTGAAACCTTGAAAAAATATTGGAAAATAAACCCACGTCTTGCATAGGTCATTTTAAATATTTTTTTCAAGGCGTGGATTTTTTAAAGAATATTTTTTCAAGCCATCAAAAGAAGGCGTGGATTTTTTAAAGAAGACTTTTTTCAAGCCATCAAAAGAAGGCGTGGATTTTTTAAAGAAGACTTTTTTCAAGCCATCAAAAGAAGGCGTGGATTTTTTAAAGAAGACTTTTTTCAAGCCATCAAAATAAGGCGTGGATTTTTTAAAGAAGACTTTTTTCAAGCCATCAAAAGAAGGCGTGGATTTTTTAAAGAAGACTTTTTTCAAGCCATCAAAAGAAGGCGTGGATTTTTTAAAGAAGACTTTTTTCAAGCCTTCAAAAGATGGCGTGGATTTTTTAAAGAAGACTTTTTTCAAGCCATCAAAAGAAGGCGTGGATTTTTTAAAGAAGACTTTTTTCAAGCCATCAAAAGAAGGCGTGGATTTTTTAAAGAAGACTTTTTTCAAGCCATCAAAAGAAGGCGTGGATTTTTTAAAGAAGACTTTTTTCAAGCCATCAAAAGAAGGCGTGGATTTTTTAAAGAAGACTTTTTTCAAGCCATCAAAAGAAGGCGTGGATTTTTTTCAAGCCATCAAAAGAAGGCGTGGATTTTTTAAAGAATAAAAAGGTAAAACTAAATTCCACGTTTGTTTTACACAAGTCTGTGTCAACAATGACACTGAAGGTGAAAAATGTTAGAACAACAACTAAAACTACATCTGTTTTCGGGTTTGTTTTTATTGTTGCCAAAAGAAAACTTAATGTGAAATAATTCTTTTCCACGTCTATGTTTGTTGTTGACTGCAAATAAATAACAACATCCGATTATTTTAAAGAAACTTTTCTGGGGGCATCACCGATACCCAGTCTTTCTGTTGGACCATCCATCCGCCCCACAGACTATTAATAAATGTGATGTGATGATAAGCTGATGATGATTCGATTCATTCGTTGGCAAGGTGATGGTGCTACTGCAGAACATTTCGTATTACTCTTCTTCTTCTTCTTGCTTTCTTAAAGAGACAATGAAATATTGAAATGATTTTTGGTCGGAAAATTTATGGTTATCACTTTCACCAAGCAACGATTTTCACAGATTTTTCCCTTATGGCCAAAATGATATCATGATTGGGTATATGTGAGAGTGTGTGCACAGTTATGGCATAGGGGGTGTGTTGGATTGGAATTTTGTTTGCTTTCGTCAATATTTTATCTCCTATCTTAGCGTAAATCTACAAATTTTGTTATATTTGTTTGAAATTATTTTTTGTTGTTGACAATTAATGTTTTTCGTGTGTGTCTGTGTTTATTTTGAAAGTTTGTGTTCGACATTTTCGTTGATTATCTCTTGTGATTTGTGAAGTGCCCACCAAAATAGTTCTTCAGCACTAATGTCTTATTTAGTTTTGCCTCGGCAAAGGGTTCAACTGCGTGACTCATATGACTAAGTATGTCATACGTCATTTCGAAAATCTACATTAACTCCATTTCTTATCATTTCAAGGTGAATATTTCTTTGGCGTGTGTGTAGCGATTTTGGGAGGAGGGGGGAGTAGAACTAATCGTATACAGCCTAGATTACATACACACAAATATATGTACGACGTGCGTGCATTTGACACATTTATATACTCAAGAAATAAGTTCAGGTGAACTTGGAATAAATTGAAATAGTTTGAAAAAAATAATGGAAATTTTCTAGAGAATAAGAAATTCTAGAAAATATTCATTAAAAAAAAACACGCCTTATTTGATGGCCTAAAAAAGATTTTCTTTAAAAAAAAACCACGCCTGATTTTATGGCTTGAAAAAATATTCATTAAAAAAAACACGCCTTATTTGATGGCTTGAAAAAATATTTGTTAAAAATCCACGCCTTCTTTTGAGGCTTAAAAAAATGTCCTTTAAAAAATCCACGCCTTCTTTTGAGGCTTAAAAAAATATTCTTTTAAAAATCCACGCCTTCTTTTGAGGCTTCGAAAAATATTCTTTAAAAAATCCACGCCTACTTTTGAGGCTTGAAAAAACATTCTTTAAAAAATCCACGCCTTATTTGATGGCTTGAAAAAAATATTCTTTAAAAAATCCACGCCTTCTTTTGAGGCTTGAAAAAATATTATTTAAAAAATCCACGCCTTCTTTTGAGGCTTGAAAAATATTCTTTAAAAAATCCACGCCTTATTTGATGGCTTGAAAAAAATATTCTTTAAAAAATCCACGCCTTCTTTTGAGGCTTGAAAAAATATTATTTAAAAAATCCACGCCTTCTTTTGAGGCTTGAAAAATATTCTTTAAAAAATCCACGACTTCTTTTGAGGCTTGAAAAAATATTCTTTAAAAAATCCACGCCTTATTTGATGGTGCTTGAAAAAATATTCTTTAAAAAATCCACGCCTTATTTGATGGCTTGAAAAAATATCCTTTAAAAAATCCACGCCTTATTTGATGGCTTGAAAAAAATATTCTTTAAAAAATCCACGCCTTGAAACCCCATTGTAAGCGTTCGGCATTTGAATATGTGATTCTATTGTGTGGGCCGCACTTAAACCACATCTGTCCATCAGTTTCCAATAAAGTTCAATACTGTCACTCAAAATAAAATAAAAAAGCTTACAGTACACATGTCACACAACTGGGCCAGTAATTGAAGAAGTGCAAAATGTGACCAAATTGAAACCAAACATCTGCAAAATAAATTTGTAATTCTTTTTTTGTGTGTTCTCTGGTTAGCAGCAATTAATCGATGACCATAGCTGACAATCATAATTTTAGCAAAGAAAAAATCTTTAGAAAAATTAGAGGAATATATAAAAAACGGCAATAGAAGAGAATTTTCAAAAACAAATTTTTAAAGGTCCATCAATAGGCGTGGATTTTATAAAAATATTTTTTCAACGTCATTCAATTGGCGTGGTTAACAAAAAATTATTTTTCATGTTCCATCAATAGGTTTCCCCTTGTGAGAGAAACATCAGCTGGTTCGCTTTTATATGGCTTCTGGGCTGGAGTTTCTTCATCCATTCTCACAACATGACCTAGCCAACGTAGTCGCTGCAGCTCAATACGTCTAACAATGTCGACGTCCGAGAATAGCTGGTACAACTCATGCTTCATTCGACGGCGATATTCACCGTCAACGCAGATCGGCCCATAGATCTTTCGGAGAATATTTCTCTCAAACACTCCAAGAGCTGCCTCATCTGCTTGCGCAAGTACCCATGCTTCAGATCCATATAACAGCACGGGTAGTATCAGCGTCTTGTAGAGTATGAGTTTGGTCTGGCGGGAGGTGGTCTTGCTATTGAGTTGTTTGCTCAGCCCATAGTCGTCCACACAGTACGCTGGATAGCACTTTATATGCGATGGGAAGGAGATTTATTCCTCTATAGTTGGCACATATCGTCTTGTCTCCTTTTTTGTGCACGGGACACAGGATGCTGAGGTTCCAATCATTGGGCATGCATTCTTCTAGCCAAATTGTACTAATCAGCTGGTGCATGCTCCTTACCAGCATCTGACCACCAGTCTTGAATAGTTTGGCTGGTAACCCATCGGCTCCTGCTGCTTTATTATTCTTCAGCCGATTGATTGCTAGGTGGTATACACTATACTGTCATCTATTATTGGTTCTGGGGTATTCTCTTCACCACTACTATTTGATATTAGAAGTTTTTCAAAATGCTCCTTCCAGATCCTCAGCAAGCTGTCTGTATCCGTCACCAGATTTCCTTCTTCATCTCTACAGGAGGATGTGCCTGCACCAAAGTCTTCGATTTGGTGTTTTACCCGTTGGTAGAATTTTCGGACTTCATTTTGACTCCTGTACATCTCGATTTACTCACGCTCACGTTTTTCTTGTTATTTCTTCTGAAAACAATATTCTCCTCTATCTGCTTTTCTCCCGATAATTCTCAATCACTTTACATGTTGCTACTGTCTGTAAGGTTGCCCTAAACGCTGCGTTTTTCATATCAGCAGTTGCATTACGACACTCCTGATCGAACCACGGATTTCTTGATGGTGGTTTTTGGTACCCAAGTGTTGCTTTTGCTGCAGTTTGTAGGGAGTGGGCAATTCTGCGCCATTGTGTTTCTACTATCGGGACAAGAGGTGCTTTCGTCAAGTAGGTGGGTAAGTTGAGCGGAGTTGGCCTCGGCTACCTGTTGTGTTTGTAGCTTTTCGACGTCGAGTTTCCGTGTTGTGTTAGATCGCACCTTTGCTGCAACATTAAGACGAGTGCGAATCTTGGCTGCTACAAGGAAGTGGTCCGAATCGATATTCGCTCCTCTGATCGATCGAACGTCTAATACACTGAATGAATGCCATCCGTCTATCACAACATGATCGATTTGATTTCTGGTTGTTCGATCGGGAGAAATCCAAGTGACCTTGTGTATATCGAGATGCTTGAATCTGGTGCTGCTAACTACCATGTTTGTTGCTGCCGCGAAGTCAATCAACCTCATGTCGTTGTCGGCTGTTTCTTCATGAAAGCTGAATTTTCCGACGGTGGGGCCAAAGTTATTTTCCCTTCCGATTTTTACATTAAAATCTCCTAGCAGAATTTTAATATCATGGCCAGGGCAACGGTAATATGCTGTTTCTAGGCGCTCGTAAAATTTGTCTTTGGTCTGCTCATCTTTGTCTTCGGTCGGAGCATGGGCGCAAATGAGACTGATGTAGAATAACTTCGCTTTTATGCGGATTATAGCAATTCGCTCATCTACTGAAGTGAATCTGGAGATGAGATCTTTTATTCTCCTGTTAACCGTAAATCCGCAGCCAAATTCAAGTCTCGTTTCATGGCAGCTATAATACAGGGCGTAATCGTCTGATTTATTTACGCCCTTGTCCCTTTCCGCCGCATTTCCTGTAAGGCAATAATATCGGCTTTGTACTTCTTGAGCACATCCGCCAAAGCGAGAATTGCGCCTGTTCTGTACAACGTGTGCACATTCCAAGTGCAGATTCGCAGATCATGATCCTTTAAAAGTTTGCGGGGGTCGTCAACATAAGGGGGGTTTGGTTTTCTTTTTCTTGGCTTTTTCATAGTAGGAGAGGTTTTCTGAGTGTGGGTAACTAACCCGACGCCTCAACCCATTTTTTTGTAGTTCAAATGGGTGAACTCGCGGCACATATTAGCTCACTATTTAATCGGGTGATGAAAATAGCTACCCTAGGTGGCTCCACGGGGAGGTCAGTGTCTTCAATAGAGATGAAAGAGGGACCAAGTGTTAAAGCCAATCAGAGCCGTTGCTTGGTATCTATCATCCCCTACGACACCCTCCATCAATAGGCGTGGTTTAAAAAAATATATTTTTCAAGCTCCATAAATAGGCGTGTTTTTTTGTTAATATTTTTTATGTTTCAAAAAACGTTGATTTTTTTAAAAATATGTTTTCAATATTTTGTTTATTTTTTATTCAGATTTATTTTCTTATTATTTTAAACTTGAACTAATTCCAATAATCAATAAATTGTATATCAGTATTCAATATATTATTGCCTACATTTAGTTACAGCTCTTTAGGCTGTTTGTAAGTATGGGTGCATGGACGTATGTGTGTATGTATGTTTTTTTCTTAAGTATGATGTATGTATGTATGTCTCTCTTGAGTATAACGACAGAATGCAAATCGCATCGAAAGTTGTTAACCGTCACTGTCATCCACTGTTTTTTTCAAATAATTTGTTTTCTTTGAAAATCTAACAAAAAAATAAAAACAACAACAAATATTCTAGTATATATGATTAATTAGTGTTATATATGTATGTACATATAGTCAATGAGTAATTTTTAGTGTTTTTGTTTTCTTTTATTTTTTTCAATCCATTTGCTGTCTTCCATTCATTACGACTGAATGGTGACCCAGTTTCAAAGTTTCTATTATTTTTCCGTTTATTTGTTTTTTGTTGTTGTAGTTTTTTTTTGTGTTTTTGTACTTTCTTTGGAGGACTAGGTTATTACTGAATGTGAATGTTCTTATAAACAGGCAATTATGGGCTACAGTAAAGTGATGATAATTGTAACACAGATAAGAAGTCAAAGAATTTTTCAGGACGCAAACATATTTTTTCTAAATTGAATTCAGGGGACCTTCAAGAGATTGGACTTGGACATTTTATATAAAAAATCCCAAACGTTTTTATACTCTACAAAAATATCATATACGTATAAGACATCACGGTGAGATGTTGTAGTTTAATTCTATAAAAAAATTTACTGCAGAATCAACTTGCTGCAATTTTGCCAAGTACTGTATTTATTGTTTGAAACCCATCCATACATCTGCCTATTGAACTAACTGACTAGCTGACTGACTGACGGACCGTGTAAAAAAATTTCAAACTCAAACAGAGAATTAAAAAATATAAATTTTTTTTTTTTTGCAATTTAATTGGTGCCGGCATTTAACGCCTCTAATTAAAAAGTCAATACTGAACAACGTGCATGTTGGCAATTAAAAGGCGCTTAAAATGGTGTTAAAATGCTGTCGATGAAACCGTTATATTCACATATTACATATGAATTTAAATTAATTGGTAATCGTGTATACATAGATATTTTTGTAATGGGAAGACTTAAAATACACTCAACAGAGGCGTGGATTTTTTAAATAATTTTTTTTCGAGGCCTACATAAGGCGTGGATTTTTAAATAATTTTTTTTCGAGGCCTACATAAGGCGTGGATTTTTAAATAATTTTTTTCGAGGCCTACATAAGGCGTGGATTTTTAAATAATTTTTTTTCGAGGCCTACATAAGGCGCGGATTTTTAAATATATTTTTTTTCGAGGCCTACATATGGCGTTGATTTTTAAATAATTTTTTTTCGATGCCTACATAAGGCGTGGATTTTTAAATATTTTTTTTTCGAGGCCTACATTAGGCGTGGATTTTTAAATAATTTTTTTCGAGGCCTACATTAGGCGTAGATTTTTAAATAATTTTTTTTCGAGGCATACATTAGGCGTGGATTTTTAAATAATTTTTTTCGAGGCCTACATAAGACGCGGATTTTTAAATATTTTTTTCGAGGCCTACATTAGGCGTGGATTTTTAAATAATTTTTTCGAGGCCTACATAAGGCGTGGATTTTTAAATAATTTTTTTTTCGAGGCCTACATAAGGCGTGGATTTTTAAATAATTTTTTTTCGAGGCCTACACAAGGCCTGGATTTTTAAATAATTTTTTTTCTAGGCCTACATAAGGCCTGGATTTTTAAATAATTTTTTTTTCGAGGGCGACATAAGGCGTGTATTTTTCAAGAATATTTTTTCAAGGGATCAAAAATCATTTTTTCCTAGGCCCCTATAAGAATTTTTCAAATTAATTTTTATGGCGTATAAAAGGCGTGGGTTTTTGTAAACCTTTTTTTCCACGGCCTATATAGGGCGTGGCTTTTATAAATCATATTTATACCCTTCACCACACTGTGGTACAGTGTATTATGTCTTTCTGCATATGTTTGTAACAGCAAAAGGAATCGATATAGACCCATGGTTCCTTTTGAGAATATACATAGAATCACTTTCTAAGTCGATTTATGCATGTCCGTCCGTCCGTCTGTCCATGTTAAATAATAAACAAAGTACAAGTCGCATTTATAATCCGAATTTGATGAAATTTAGCACAGGTCAGTTATTCGTCCCAAGGACGACGAACCCTATTGAAATTGGGAAAATCGGTTCAGATTTCGATATAGCTCCCATATATAGTTTCGACCGATTTTAGGTAAATGGTGCACCAAAATCCCTATATATATCCTTCGATTTACACGAAATTTGGCATAGCGTACTGAATTAAGTCTATAGTGATTTGTGTTAAGTTTCGTAAAAATCGGCTCAGATTTAGATATAGCTCCCATATATTTTTTCGTCCGATTTAATGCAAATGGTGCACCAAAGTCACTATATATCTTTCGACTTGAGCGAAATTTGGCACAGTGTAATGTATTAGGTCTAGAATGATGTGTGTTAAGTTTCGTGAAAATCGGTTCAGATTTTGATATAGCTCGCATATATATTTTCGTCCGATTTGAGGTAAATAGTGCACCAAAGTCCCTATATATCTTTCGATTTGCACGAAATTTGGTATAGCGTACTGAATTAAGACTGGAATGATGTGTGTTAAGTTTCGTGAAAATCGGTTCAGACATAGATATAGCTCCCATATATAGTTTCGTCCGATTTTAGGTAAATAGTGCACCAAAGTCCCTATATATCTTTCGATTTGCACGAAATTTGGTATAGCGTACTGAATTAAGTCTATAGTGATGTGTGTTAAGTTTCGTGAAAATCGGTTCAGATTTCGATATAGCTCCCATATATATGTTCGTCCGATTTAAGGAGAATGGTGTACCAACGTTCCTATATATCTTTCGATTTGCACAATATTAGGCATGGTGCACTGAATTAAGTCTAGAATGATGTGTGTTAAGTCTCCTGAAAATCTGTTCAGATTTCGATATAGCTCCCATATATAGTTTCGTCCGATTTTAGGTAAATAGTGCACCGAAGTACCTATATATCCTTCGAATTGCAGGAAGTTTGGCATAGCGTACTGAATTAAGCCTGGAATGATGTGTGTTAAGTTTTGTGAAAATCGGTTCAGATTTAGATATAGCTCCCATATGTAGTTTCGGCCGATTTTAGGTAAAGTGTGCACCAAACTCCCAATATTGGTCGGATTGAGACAAAATTTTGCACAGGGTATTGAATTAGGTCTAGATTGATGTATGCCAAATTTGGTTGAAATCGGTTTAGATTTAGATATATCTCCCATATACTGTTTCGTCCGATTTTAGGTAAATTGTGCACCAAACTTTCCATATTTTGTCGATTGAGACAAAATTTTGCAGAGCGTATTAAAATAGGTCCACATTGATGTATACGGATTTTTGTGAAAATCGATTCAGATTTGGATATATCTCCCCTATACCGATTTTTTGGTAAATAGTCCACCAAACTCCCAAGTTTTGTCCAATTGATACAAAATTTTGCCCAACGTATTCAAATAGGTCCTTATTAATGTATACGACGTTTTGTGAAAATCGGTTCAGATTTAGATAGGGCTCTCATATATAGTTTCTTCCGATTTTTGGTAAATGGTGCCCCATTCCATTTCAATGGTCCTCTAAAAATTATGTGTCTGTTCTATCTACAGGCTATTGTATATATTAGCATCTTTTGTATGTATCCAAAGTTGTGAAGGGTATCATATAGTTGGCACCGTTCGAC
Organism: Musca vetustissima; assembly: GCF_032173495.1. Lineage (NCBI taxonomy): Eukaryota > Metazoa > Arthropoda > Insecta > Diptera > Muscidae > Musca > Musca vetustissima. The sequence continues at coordinate 35,476 of NW_026876622.1, forward strand.
TTTTGAACTTTCCTTACTGGGTTTTTAATGGAATATAAAAGTCGTGGGCAAGTCGAGTCTGTCGGCAACTCCCATTCACCCTTTGTTACATGTTTTTTTGTTATTATAATTGTATTTACACACCTTAAATTACACCTAATTATAATATGTATCTACGGAACCGGTATCGGCATTTCATTCTTTCCACAGCCATATTAAGAATTTGTTTATTATTGTTTTACATTTTATTACATAATACCAAAAAAAAAAAAAAAAAAAGAAACACCAAACCAACTTGTTGCCTTTCTTTAGAGAACCTACAGAAACATTACACAAATTTAAATTTGTTCCGAAAAACACGCACACACACCTTGCAAATAAATATTTTTTTTTTTATCAGCATAGACATATTATTTGCCATTTCTTTCGAGTTGAAAATAAACTCATCTTCTTGTCGCACCACCTCCTCCCATTAGAAAGAAATCTGAAAAATAATTCTGGTCACGTTTCTTTAATGTATTTTCTAGTTATGACTTGACTTTATGGGTGAGCAGGGTCTCCACAGTTAGGTGCTGCTGACTGCTTGGCTGAATTAACTGCTGAGTGCCGGCCTGGCTTGCTGACTGACTGTCATCAAGCATAAGACCAAAAAATAAACTCATGTTATCTTCATTGTCATCAGTGTGTTGTGTCGCCTTGTTTGGTGGCGTAGTATCCAGTTTTGGGGTTTGGATTTTTTTTTTGATTAGAACTTGAAATGTACGCGAACGTGCTTCTTTTGCCCAGTTATCATATTTTGCATGATGGTAGCGGAAACTCTTCCACTTTTCCCTCTCGCTGACATGATATTGCAAAAAATATTATTACTCGGGGCGAGACCGATTTTTTTTTTGCTTATATGACAGTGATGTATGTTTTGTATGATTTGTTTTGATTTCCCTCCCAAAAAAAGTTGTTAAATTTTATTAAACGTTTCCCTGAAAGCAGTTCTTTGAACTTCAAGGAAATTGTGGTGAGGAATGATTCAGTGATACAAAGCAGTCTGTGGGTGATATTAAATCATATTTAAAATTTGTTCGAATGTTTTGGGAAACTCTAAGTCATTTTGGCGCCCAACGTGAAATACAAATACAAACAATTTTTGGGAACATGGCGAAAAATAAAAAAGTGAAGTTTAAGGGTTTCCCGTGAAACCATTTTATATGAGGTTTTAAGACATAAAGTCATGTTAAGCTTTGAAAAAAGTTTGGCGCCCAACGTGAAAATCAAATAAACTATTTTCTTTGGTGGGGAAATGGACGAAAAATAAAAAAGTATTTTTAAAGGAATCCAGAAACCCTTGAAAAATGAGGCCCCAATAAAGTATGATAATTTGATATGGCGCCCAACGTGCAACAAAAACCAGTTATATTTTTGGTAAATGGGAAAAACAAAGAAAACGTTTTTTCTCAGCAAAATCTTATTGCTTTAAAATGTCGTCTAAACTCTAAAATAGCTTAGAGACTTAGGATAACTATCTGATGATCCTTATATAAACAAGAAATATACCAAAGACCTTTTCAACCTCTTCTATAGAAATGCGATTTTTCAGATAACTTGTAAAGATTTGTAAATACTTATTATTGAAATTATTTCGATATTTTACATAGTACGGGGGCCTTATGCCGTTTAAAGATTGTAGCCTAACCAACTAACTCCTATTTCTATATATCCGATAATTATACCGTTCACCACACTGTGGCACAGGGTATTATGTCTTTGTGCATGTGTTTGTAACAGACAAAAGGAAACGAGATAGACACATGGTTCCTTTTGAGAATATGCATAGAATCACTTTCTGAGTCGGTTTATGCATGTCCATCCGTCCGTCCGTCCGTCTGAAGATGTTAAATTGTAAACAAAGTACAGGTTGCATTAATGATCCGATTGGGATGAAATGTGGCAAAAGTCACTTATTTGGCCCAAGGACGAACCCTATTGAAATTGAAAAAAAACAAAATCGGTTCAGATTTAGATATAGCTACCATATATAGTTTCGTCCGATTTAAGATAAATGGGGCACTATATATCTTTCGATTTGCACGAAATTCGGCATAGAGTACTGAATTAGGTCCATAATGATGTGTGCTAAGTTTCGTGAAAATCGGTTCAGATTAAGATATAGCTCCCATATATATTTTCGATCGATTTAATGTAAATGGGGCTCCAAAGACTCGGGTCAGTTCCTATATATCATTCGATTTGCACGAAATTTGGCACAGGAAATTAAATGAGATCCATTATGATGTGTGTTAAGTTTCGTGAAAATCGGTTCAGATTTAGATATAGCTACCACATATAGTTTCGTCCAATTAAAGATAAATGGGCCACTATGTATCTTTCGATTTGCACGCAATTCGGCATAGAGTACTGAATTAGGTCCAGAATAAATTGTGCTAAGTTTTGTGAAAATCGGTTCAGATTTAGATATAGCTCCCATATATAGATCTGTCCGATTTTATGTAAATTGTGCACCAGTGTACTAAATTGAGTCTAGAATGACGTGTGCCAATAAAATCGGGTCAGGTTTATATATAGCTCCCACATATATTTTCGTCCGATTAAAGATAAATGGGGCTCCAAAGTAACTATATATCTTTCGATTTGCACGAAAATTTACATAGTGTACTAAATTGAGTCTTGAAGTGTACTAAATTGAGTCCCATATATATTTTCGTTCGATTGAAGGTAAATGAGGATCCAAAGTCTCTATATTTCTTTCGATTTGTACGAAATTTTGCACATGGTACTGAATTAGGCCCAGAATGGTGTGTGCTGTGTGTTTCATGAAAATCAGTTCAGATTTAGATATAGCTCCCGTATATATGTTCGTCCGATTTAATGTAAATTGTGCACTAAATACCCAAAGCTAGGTCGATTGAGACAACGTAGTGAAATTAATAGAAATTAATCTCTGACAAGTTTCCTTAAAATCGGTTCAGATTTAGATATATAAATATATATTCATATATAAATTGAACAAAAAAACAATTGTCATAGGTTTAGTCCACACCAAATTTAGGTCTTAAACTTAATCTCTGTCATTAATTGTTAATGCACTATAATAATTTGTTAGCCTGCGCCTAAAAGTATGCACCACACCATTGACGATTTTAATGGCTGTCAGCTGATCGCACTCTGTAACAGCTGTAAGTCTGCTGCAGTAACAACAGTAATTTATCTTCGTACCAAAGAATGTCCATCCAGTCGTTCTGGCATAGACTGAGTCCATGTGTACTCCATAAGAAGCCATCACTCTAGAAGCTTCACATCCCTTAACATAGCAACATCATTTCTTTATACAGAAATATGAAATTTGAATATTTGATTCCCCCATAAAAATACAACATCCGTGATGATTAATGCCTCCTCCCAACACTCTCTTTATGAATTCCGAACTCATAATTTATTTTCTTAGCGACCATCATGAAATTAAATATTCCATGTGGTTGGTAAACCATCGAAATTATTGTTCGATTAATTGTACTTTTATTTTATTTATTTTGCTATTGTTTTTTGTTGTTGTTATTGGTTATATTCCCAATTTTTTTGGTTTTTAATGATTTCATTGACACCTAGCCAGTGAATCCGGCCAGTCAGCCTTTTGTTGATTAATTTGTGTATTACCATTTTTGACCTCAATTGTCGATGAATGTGTCGCGTTTTAAGAGCGACTTTGTTCGCCGTCAAACTGTTATCGCTGTCATTAAATTTATGTCACTTTTTTGTTTGTTTTCTTTTTTTTTTGGTTTTGTTGTTACCAAAAGAAATGTGTAATGAATGGAAAGTAGTACCGATTTGCTGGGGATTAAGGTAATTCTGTCTGGGAGGTGACATCATTGGCGGGGTTTTTCTGATCGTTGATTGAGACCAATCGAATTTGGGTGGTAATTCTTTTGGGGAGAGGGAGGGAGACAAGTCTTAAAAATTTTAATAGAAATGTCTGAAATATCTTATGTGGTTGATATAAAGGGGTCCTGAATAACTAAATACATAGGTGTACAATTTAATTGTAGTTTAAAAATATACAAAAAAATTAAATACACAAATCGATATATAAATTTATAAAATATTTAATGATGAAATCTAAATATAATATACAATAATATTTAAATATTCTAATAATTTGTAATTTTTTATATATATTTTCAGGTTTTTTATTCTGCTAATGAAAACCATTTAATTGTGGTGGTAATCGTTCTACATGCAATAAATAATACAGGTAATTGTAACATGACTGGATACAACATACCAATATTGTGTTGAAATTTCAAGTTATCCATTAAAAATATAGCAAATAATAGTAGTAATAAAACCAGTGAGCGGAGCAGTGTAGTCGGACGGGGACGCTATGATACCCTACACTACTACCACGAAACTCTTACTTTCTGGATTTGTATTCCGAGCATGGGCAATATTTCGTGATGTTCGATTAGAGGTCAATAGCACATATTCCATACGTTGGCATATATTCCGAATATTACTAATGTTTAGTACAGTCCTTCTAATTACTTGTTCATATTCCATTCACCGTGGGTTGTTTTGGGATGTTCGGGTTATAATTGTGGCATATAGATCGACTCGAAAAAAAAAAACACAAAAAATAAGTTTTCGGTCCACTTCATCCTAATATTATTAGCTGGTCATCAAGGAAAATTATGGACATTGTCCTTGACTATAACTGGAACCTCATGAAACAGTTCAAAGCGATCAGCGCTGTATTTCCGCACTTTAGTGTGGTAATGGGTTATTAAATAATGTATGAATACCTAAGCACCTATAAATATTTACGTGTAACTCCCAATCAATTTAAAGGTCAACCACTCCTCTCCTCCTTCAACTTCTCGGGTCTACGTCCTTCGGGAGTTAATATATTCGCCACAGAATGCAAATTTTGTCATTTTCACACAAAAGACAGTGTCCATTTGACCCGCTAAATATTGACCGATCTTTATCGAAACAGGCATGCTTATTCTTTGGCCCGATCAACTTCTCCATGTAAAAATTTGCGATGTTTGGGCCATAATTGCGGCCTCTGAAGCGACCAGAAAATCCATTTCAACCCCTAAATATTAACCGATCTTTACCAATAGGGGTCTTCATTGGCCTGAACCCATCATACATGTAAAATTTCGTGAATATTGTTCCATAACTGTGGCCTGTATCGTGTTTACAAATTATAATGGACAGACGGACGGACACACATGTCTAGATCGACTTAGCTAGTCGAGATAGGACGATCGGTATATTTAATGGTGAGTCTAGGACCAATTTTTCGCTGCGTTACAAACCCTTACGGCTGCAAAAAGCTATAATATTCTGACAACATAGTTGTGTAGGGTATAAAAATATATAGTCGGACAGATCGTTCATATGATACCCCACAAAACTACCGCTGAACTTCAACTTGCTGGGGATATATATTTCGAGCCTGAGCTATATCTAAATCTGAACAGATTTTGACGAAACTTAGCACAAATTATTCCAGACACAGTTCAGTACGCTATCTATATATCAAAAGATATATAGAGACTTTGGTACACCATTTGCATAAAATCGGACGAAAATATATATGGGAGCTATATAAGAATCTGAACCGATTTTCACGAAACTTAGCACACATTATTCTAGACACAGTTCAGTACGCTATGCCGAATTTCGTGCACATCAAAAGATTTATAGAGACTTTGGTACACCATTTACATAAAATCGGACGAAAATATATGTGGGTGATATATAAAAATCTGAACCAATTTTCACGAATCTTAGCACACATCATTATCGAATCAATTCAGTAAGCTACGCCAAATTTCGTGCAAATTGAAAGATATATGGAGATTTTGTTGCACTATTTATATATATATGAAAATATATATGGGAGCTATATCTAAATTTGAAACGATTTTCATGAAACTTAGCATACATCATTATGGTCCTTAGTTAGTACGCTGTACCAAATTTCATGTAAATCGAAAAATATATAAGGACTTTGTGGACCATTTAGATTAAATCGGGCGAAAATATATAATGAGAGCTATATTTAAATCTGAATCGATTTTCACGAAACTAAAATATATATAGGTGATATATAAAAATCTGAACCAATTTTCACGAATCTTAGCACCAGTACGCTATGCCAAATATCGTGCAAATCGAAAGATATATAGAGACTTCGGTGCACCATATACATAAAATCGGACGAAGATATATATGGGCGCTATATCTAAATCTGAACCTATTTTCACGAAACTTAGCACACATCATTGTGGTCTTAATTTAGTACGCTGTACCAAATTTCGTGCAAATTGAATGATATATAGGGAATTTGGTGCGCCATTTACATAAAATCGGAAGAAAATATATGTGGGAGCTATATCTAAATCTAAATCGATTTTCACGAAACTTAGCACACATCATTTTAGACCCTATTCAGTACGCTATGCCAAATATCGTGCAAATCGAAAGATATATAGAGACTTCGGTGCACCATATACATAAAATCGGACGAAAATATATATGGGAGCTATCTCTAAATCTGAACCGATTTTCCCAATTTCAAGAGGGTTAGTTCTTGGGCAAAACAAATGAGCTGTGCAAAATTTTATTCAATTCGGATCATAAATGCAACCTGTACTTTGTTTACTATTTAACATGGACAGGCAGACGGACGAACGGACAGACATGTACCACAGTGTGGTGAAGTGTATAAAAAGGGGGTTATATGGAGACTATCCCTAAAAGGGTGAGAATATTAATAATTTTTGGAAGGGAGACTTGTTACCATATACGGCTACAAAATACTAAATTTCATCGAATTTGGTTGAAAAACGTGCTCAAGAAACACAAAAAACAGAAAATTTGGGGTTACTCGAAAAAATTGACCTATATTTACAATTTTTTAGTGGAAAGATTTGATACCTATTAAGAACTCAAAATACTTAACTACAGCCAATCCGGTAAAAATATAGATCAAAACCCCCAAAATACTGAACATTTGGGGTTTATAATGGGGGCTACCAGAAAAAGTGTACCTTTATTTATAATTTTAGTGGAGCAATTTTGTACCCGATAAGAACTCTATGTACCAAATTTCATCAAATTCGGTTGAAAAAACGCCCTCAAGAACCCCAAAGTACTTAAAAATTGTGGGATACCCTTATATGGGAGCTATGTCTAAACGTGGATCGATATAGCCCATCTTCGAACTTGATCCGCCTGAAGACAAAATACGAACAAAATACAACTCTATGCAAAATTTTGGTGATCTATTTCAATTCGTTTAGAGGCTAGAATGATCACAACAGGTAGACGGACATTGCTAAAGACCTAGCTTTTTATCTTTAGAACAGATAACGTGTATAAAATATATCTAGAGCAACCACATTATATTCATACGATCTGGGAAGACGAACACGAATGACGATTCCCAATAAATCTTTATTGAGCTCAATACCTATTTCTTCCAGTTTATTCACGAGTGACATGAATTCGCCTCTCCTCATAAAGTGTAATTTTTAGAGTAGCACAGTATCGTTCTTATGGCAATTCGTTCATTCTATGGTCGCTTGACAAAATGAACTAGGCCACTCATTTAGTTTTGTTGTTTCTTTTAGTTCAATCGTTCATTGGGAAGAACTAGATAATTGCTTAGGTCATAAGAACCTAGGAGAACGAGAGCAAAAAGAAACGACTGAAGTAGAAGAAACTAGATGAATGAAAGAACCGTATCTAGTGCCGATAGTTCCTTTTGGAGAATAGTTTCAATGAACTAGTTCGTTTCGAAATGCGACTCATTTAGTTTTGTAGTTTCTTTTAGTTGAATCGTTCAGTGGGAACATCTAAATAATTGCTTAGGTCATAAGAACCTAGGAGAACGAGAGCAAAAAGAAACGACTGAAGTAGAATGAACTAGATGAATGAAAGAACCGTACCTAGTGCCGATAGTTCCTTTTGGAGAATAGTTCGAATGAACTAGTTCGTTTCGAAACGACTTAGCTCTAGTAATTATTGCAGAAGTGACACACTGCTTGTGGACGCCATTGGTCTATGAATTTCGTACAAACTGTAGCATGCATAATTTCCCAAATACTGTGTTCAATTGTCGCAATCGTCTTTTCATATTTTTTCTGTTCAAAATGGATGAGATTTTCTTCTAATTTTTGTATTTATCGACAAATGTTTGACTATAAACCGACCTAAAATATGTAATATAATTGTGGAACGAACTAGTTCAATGGAATAGTGGAAAAGTTCAATGGAACTAGTTCCTTTTTTTGCTTTCGTCAAACTAGTTCCTTTGGATACAAGGAACTTTTGAAAGAACTATGGAACTAAATGAATTACCTAGTTCCTTATACGATAAAGACTGTGCCGCTTCAGGGACGAAATTTCTCAACTATACCATACTATTTAATTTTATATATTTCGATGTAATTCTGGTCCCATAACCTGTTGAACGTTATACCTGTTTTTGTTTCCGAAATAGAAGGCGTCTGCTTAGCAGTTACTCTGAACTATGTGAAATGTTGGGATCTAAAAATGACAGTTCGGATGGTGAATTTATTTAGTTCCTCATGTTTCAATCGTTCCTGTCAATGAACTAAGTGAACCAGGAGATCTAGATGAACTATTGGATCTAAAGGAAGTACCTGAACGGAAGCAATACCGATCATTCTTTTTGTTGAACGTTATACCTGTTTTTGTTTCCCAAAATAGAAGGCTTCTGCTTCGCAATTACTCTGAACTATGTGAAATCTTTTAGAATTAAAAATTACAGTTCGGCTCGCTCATTCATTTAGTTCTTCACAGTTCAATCGTTCCTGTCAATGAACTAAGTGAACGAGGAGATCTAGTTAGATAAACGATTGGATCTAAAGGAAGTAGCTGAACGGAAACAATACCGATCATTTTTTTTTTGTTGAACGTTATTCCTGTTTTTGTTTCCCAAAATATAAGGCTTCTGCTTCGCAGTTACTCTGAAATATGTGAAATGTTTTTATTAAAGTTAAAAACTAAAAAAGACAGTTCGGCTCGCTCATTTATTTAGTTCGTCATGGTTCAATCGTTCCTGTCAATGAACTTAGTGAACGAGGAGATCTAGATGAACGATTGGATCTAAAGAAATTATCTGAACGGAAGCAGTACCGCTCGTTCTTTCTGCGGAACAGTTCCATTGAGCTAGTTCATGCTGATGCGACACAACTCTAATCAAGTATTGCAATGAACTAAACACACATGACACTCCGATTGTGTGTTCCCACCAAAAATTGGCATATTAAGTAATATACATACACTTGTATGTACGACATTAATCGTAATTGGAATCGACGGGTCATCACATTAACGGTTAATTATTAAAATTCCCAATTAAAAAATAGTTATTCGAAAAATGTAGATTGAACATGATCCACTTCAAAGCCTTAGCCGGCATTGTTTTAAATAAACAACAGCGAATTTTTTCGAAAACCAAAATAACTATTTTGACTGCACTCAGAAATGAAGTTCATAGCCTATAGAAATTATATAAAACAAATCAGTTTGCTCCTGTTGTGGTTTATAATTGGCACCCAAGCAATTGCAATATTTAAGGTAAAAAAGAATTGAAAATTTTTTGAAAATATAATCTAAGGTAAATTATTATCTGCACCCTCCCAGAGAAACTGGACTTTTGAATTGAAAAAGGTGGAAGTGACAACATCCAATGCGGATTTATTGAATATGAGTGATTTTCGGGCGGAACGTGTTGGTCGGGGTCAGCATGCCTTATATGGGAAAATTTATTTGAATTTCGATATCAATGAAGATGATGGGAATGAGGTAATCACATTAATATTTTTTTTTAATTTTTGTTAGGTTTTTAACATATTTTTGTTCTGTTAACCCAAAGCTGGAGGTGGAAATCTATCGCAGTGCCTCAAATATGCATGATTTTCGTCCACTACCATTCCGGATTTATCGCACACATTTAATTAACATTTTGAATACCTTTTATAAGGATGCAGCAATGGAAAATTTAAAAAATTGTTCCAATTTACCACAGTTTGATGATGTCTTTGAGCCGCCATTAAAGCGGGATATATATTATTTTGACAAGTGTATCTTTGATGAGTCGGGATTTCCGGATTTTATTGTAGAGGGTTACTATAAGGTACTGGCTCGTGGTCATGGCCCAGTGGAGTGGACAATGATGTTTATTTCTCTAATTGAAACTGTATCGTAAATTTTAATTTTTGGCAAAAAAATAAATTAATAAATAAAGTGCCTACAGGGTGACAATAAATTAACAATACAATTTTGTTAAAAAGGGCGATTATTTTTTCAAAGTGCCAAGAAAATGCGTAAAATTAAATTTTTAGAGGCATTTAAGGACTATAGGCGTGGATGTTTTCAAAACATTTTTTCAAGGACTATAAATAGGAGTGGATGTTCTCAAAACATTTTTTCAATGACTGTAAATAGGCCTGGATTTTGTGCAGAATATTTTTTAAAGGATTTTTTACAAATAAATTTCAAAGGCTGTAAATAGGCGAGGAGTTTTTAAGAATATTTTTTCAAGGCATATAAACAGGCGTAGATTTTTTAAGAATATTTTTGAAGGGTTCAGGCTGTTTAAAAATCACGCCTTACATACTTAGCTGGCTTGTAAGTGTAAAAAAGATTTCCAAGCGCATCGATCTTGTGCGCATCTCCTCCCAGTTGAAAAACCACGTTCCAAGATGTTGCTTTCTATCTAGTTCGTGGCCTTCCTCTTCTACGGGAGCCATCAGTAGGCTAGACTTTATATGCCTTTTGAGCTGGGGCATTCTCATTCATTCGATGGCCTAGCCATCGTAATCGCTGCAGCTCAATACGACTGACTATGTCGATGTCCGCGTATAAATTGTAGAGCTCGTGGTTCATTCGACACCCCAATAGCTGCCTCATCTGTTTGCGCAAGTACCCATGCTTCTGGCGGGAGGTGGCCTTGTTTCTAAACTGCTTACTTAGACCATAGTAGCATCTGTTGGCTATCACAATCCTTCTCCGAATTTCAAAACTCATGTCATTCGTTTTATTTATGGCGGTACCAAGGTATATAAAGTCTTTAACTACCTCGGAGCTATAGTTCTCAAGTTCCACAATTGGTCCAAGTCTACTGGACGTCTTGCGAGTTGATACCATCAGCTTGGTCTTCTCGCCATTTACTCCCAGACCCACTTTGGCAGAGTCCTTTTCACTTTGTTCAAAGGTGGCTGTTACAGCTCGCAATATTCGACCCATTGTATCGATGTCATAGGCGAGTAACATGTCTTGTTTGGTGTACAGAGTGCCATTTTTTGTTCACCTTCGCCTCTCGTATGACCTTTTCCAGCAGGATGTTAAAAAGATCACACGACAAACTGTCACCTTGTCTGAATCCTCGTTCGGTATTAAAGGGCTCCAATAGGTCATTTCCGACTTTAACTGCTGACCTTGTGTCACTTAAAGTTATCCTGCATAGACGTATTAATTTTGCAGGAATGACGAACGTAGACATGGCTTTAAACACCTCTGAACGGATATGGCTGTCGAATGCGGCTTTTTAGTCGACGAATATGTGTCGTTGTGTTTTCCAGGATTTGGCGCATAGTGAAAATCTGGTTAATGGTGGATTTGCCAGGTCTGAAGCCGCATTGGCATGTCATGTCATTGACCATTGGCTTCAATCGTTCACACATCACACTGGATAGCACTTTATATGCGATGGGAAGGAGACTTATTATATCGTCTTGTCTCATTTTTTGTGCACGGGACACAGGATGCTGAGATTCCAATCATTGGGCATGCATTCCTCTAGCCAAATTGAACTAATCAGCCGGTGCAGGAGTAGGCCTCTGCCACCTGTTGTGTTTGCAGCTTTTCGACGTTGAGTTTCCGCGTTGTGTTAAATCGCACCTTTACTGCAACATTAAGACGAGTGCGAATCTTGGCTGCTACAAGGTAGTGGTCCGAATCGATATTTGCTTCTCTGGATGAATGCCTTCCGTCTATCACAACATGATCAATTTGATTCCTCGTTGCTTGATCAGGAGAAATCCAAGTGTTCCTGTGTATATGGAGATGCTTGAATCTGGTGCTGCTAACTACCCTGTTTTTTGCTTCCACGAAGTCAATCAACCTCATGCCATTGTCGGATGTTTCTTCATGACGGTGGGACCAAAGATATTTCCCTTCCGATTTTTGCATTAAAATCTAGTAGCAGAATTGTAATGTCATGGCCACGGCAGCGATCATATGCTGTTTCTAGGCGCTCATAAAATATGTCTTTGGTCTGCTCATCTTTGTCTTCGGACGGAGCATGGGCGCAAATAAGACTGATGTTGAAGAACTTCGCTCATCTGCTGGAGTGAATCTGTAGACGAGGTCTTTTATTCTTCTGTTAACCATAAATCCATTTCACGAAACTTAACACACATCATTCTAGACCTAATTCATTACGCTGTGCCAAATTTCGTGCAAATCGAAATGTATATAGGGACTTTGGTATACCATTTAAATTAAATCGGACGAAAATATATATGGGAGCTATATCTAAATCTGAACCGATTTTCAGGAAACTTAACACATATTATTCTAGGCTCAATTCAGTACGCTATGCCAAATTTCGTGCAAATCGAAAGATATGTAGAGACTTTGATGCACCATTTACCTTAAATCGGACGAAAATATAAGGGAGCTATATCTAAATCTGAACCGATTTTCAGGAAACTTAACACACATCATTCTAGACCTAATTCATTACGCTGAGCCAAATTTCGTGCATATCGAAGGTATATATTGATTTTGGTGCACCATTTACATTAAATCGGACGAAAATATATATGGAGCTATATCTAAATTTGAACCGATTTTCATGAAACTTACCACATATCATGCTAGGCTCAATTCAGTACGCTGTGCCAAATTTCGTGCAAATTGAAATATATAGGAACTTTGGTGCACCATTTACAGTAAATCGGACGAAAATATATATGGGAGCTATATCTAAATCTGAACCGATTTTCACGAAACTTAACACATATCATTCTAGGCTCAATTCAGAACGCTGTGCCAAATGTCGTGCAAATCGAATGATATTTAGGGACATTGGTATACCATTTACATTAAATCGGACGAAAATATATATGGGAGGTATATAGAAATCTGAACTGATTTTTCCCATTTTAAATAGGGTTCGTCCCTGGGCCAATTAAGTGACCTGTGCCAAATTTCATCCAAATCGCATCAATGCGACCTGTACTTTGTTAACAAAAATACATGGACGGACGGACATGCATAAATCGACTTAAAAAGTGATTCTATGCATCTTCTTAAATGAAACCATGTGTCTATCTCCTTTCCTTTTGCCTGTGACCAGGGATGGTCCGTGTGACGAATTTTTAGGTTTTCGACCGTCAAAAAGGTGTAAACGTCGATAACGTCATATACCTGTATAAAATGTAATAAATGTAGTAAACGTCGTTTATTTCAATATTATCAGCAAATAAGGTTATTTTCAAGAATATATATTATTTTTACATATATCTGACTATTCCTTGCTAGAACTGATAAAAATTTCTAAATTTTTTTGAGAAGAAAATTTTCAATTTTTTATGGATTTGAGTAAAGCATGCGTAATTTCCAAATTGATTAAAGGAAATAGCTATTTTGTCAAAAACCTAATGGATTTGGGTAGGTTTCCGACGTTTCTGACGTATGTATTATACGTCGGAAATGTATGTCATTTACGTCACTGTTTCTGACAGGCCATCTCTGCCTGTGACAAACATATGCACAAAGACATAATACCATGTACCACAGTGTGGTGAAGGGTATAATTATTTGAAAAATCCACGCTTTATATAGGCCTAGGAAACAATTATTAAAAAAATCACGCTTTATTTGGAGCCTAGAAAAAGTTATTTTAAAAATCCACGCCTGCATTGCGGCTATTCCCGTCCTGAAATCCATAAATTAGGTAAAATAAATACTTTCATACTTTCGTGTGTATAAAATCAATCTTAATTGGAATCGTCGGGTTGTCGTATTGTCGAATAATTATTAGTTAAACAGGCAATTAATAAAAAAATCAAAAAAAAAAAAAAAATGTTTGATGCACTTCATAACGAACTTCGAACCTGGTTCTATATAAATATAACCAAATCCCCGACAATATTAAAATTAGTTTTTCAACTTGACAATAATGAAGTTCATGGTGTATTTAAATTTTATTGAACAAATATGCGTGTTATTAGTATATATTTTAATTGGCACTCAGGCAATAGCCATATTTAAGGTAAAGAAAAAAAAATATTGAAAAACATTGAAAATATATTTCAAAGTCAATTTTCATGTACCCTAGAGAAACTGGACCTTTGAATTGAAAAAAGGTCGAAGTGACATCCTCAAATCCGCTTTTATTGAATATGAGTGATTTTCGGGCGGAACGTGTCGGTCGTGGTCAGCATGCCTTATATGGAAAAATATATTTGAATTTCGATATTAATGCAAATGATGGAAATGAGGTAACATTTTATTATTTGCCAATTTAATGTTTTAAAAAAATATATTTTTGTCTCTTATCTAAAAGCTCGAAGTCGATATATATCGCAGTGCCTCAAATATGCATGATTTTTGTCCACTACCATTTAAAATTTATCGCACCCATTTAATTCATATGCTCAATACCTTTTACAAGGAAGCGGCAATGGCAAATTTTAAAAATTGTTCGAATTTACCACAATTTGAGGGATTCTTTGAGCCACCATTAACACTAGAACGCCGAAGGCAGTCATTTTGACTGCTTTCCAATTTCAAGTAAAAAAGCAACTGTGCATTTATTGACACTTTTATTTTAAATTTGGTGATTTTTTTATAATAAACGTAATTCTATGAGATACCAAAAGTCACCAAATTTAAAAAAAAGTGTCATTAAATGCACAGTTGCTTTTTTACTTGAAATTGGAAAGCAGTCAAAATGACTACCTTCGGCGTTCTAGTGTTAAAACGGGATGTCTATTATTTTAACAAGTGTATATTCGATGAATCGGGATTTCCAGATTTCATTGTTGAAGGATATTATAAGGTACTGGTTCGTGGCCATGGTCCTGTGGAGTGGACAATGATGTTTATCTCTCTAACACAAAAAAATCGAAATGTAGACATTTTCGATCCTAACTCATTACAATTATGCCTGACAGTAATGAGACGTCATAACATCTACTATAATTTATTTATCTGATAATTACCTACTCACTATGTCGCATACTGCAATGTGAATCATATAATGTGGTCACTCAAACTCAAATGCTGATGTCACCAAACACTCCGTCATAGGTCATCGGAATGCCACTACTACAACAGCAGCAACAACAAAAATCTAATAAATGTTTATTTCGATTTTTGGTGTGCCTCATAAAGAAACATAAAACTTCAACTACTAGCCTTTATCCGCAATTTGCAATCAGCAACTTTGACCTGACCTTAAACTTTATGGCGATTGAACTTTGACACGCAGAACACATAACAAACAACCACTCGTAAAACATGAGAATTTGTAACAAATGGCCTAGGCCTAGGAAAAAATTATTTAAAAAATCGACGTCCTATATAGGCCTAGGAAAAAATTATTTAAAAAATCCACGTCCTATATAGGCCTAGGAAAAAATTATTTAAAAAATCCACGTCCTATATAGGCCTAGGAAAAAATTATTTAAAAAATCCACGTCCTATATAGGCCTAGGAAAAAATTATTTAAAAAATCCACGTCCTATATAGGCCTAGGAAAAAATTATTTAAAAAATCCACGTCCTATATAGGCCTAGGAAAAAATTATTTAAAAAATCCACGCCTTATATGGGGCAAGGCCTAGGAAAAAAATTATTTAAAAAATCCACGTCCTATATAGGCCTAGGAAAAAATTATTTAAAAAATCCACGTCCTATATAGGCCTAGGAAAAAATTATTTAAAAAATCCACGTCCTATATAGGCCTAGGAAAAAATTATTTAAAAAATCCACGCCTTATCTAGGGCCTAGAAAAAGTTATTTAAAAAATCCACGCCTTATCTAGGGCCTAGAAAAAGTTATTTAAAAATCCACGCCTCATCATACTTACCTAGCTGGCTTGTTACAGAACGGTTTTCTATAAGACGAGCTTAAAAAAGATGTCCAAGCGCGTCGGTCTTGTGCTCATCTCCTACAATATGAAAGACCACGTTCCAAGATGTTGTTTTCTACTTGGTCTTTCCATCTGATTCGTGGCCTTGCCCTTCTACGGGAACCATCAGTAGGCTCGCTTTTATATGTCTTTTGAGCTGGGGGATTATCATTCATTCGCACAACATGGACATGGTAGTCGCTGCAGCTCAATACGTCGATGTCCGCGTATAAATTGTAAAGCTCGTGGTTCATTCGACGCCGATATTCACCGTCGACGCAGATCGGCCCGTAGATCTTTCGCAGAACTTTTCTTTCAAACATCCCAAGAGCTGCCTCATCTGCTTGCGCAAGTACCCATGCTTCAGATCCATATCAACAGCACGGGTAGTATCAGCATCTTGTAGAGTGTGAGTTTGATCTGGCGGGAGGTGGCCTTGTTTCTAAACTGCTTACTTAGACCATAGTAGCATCTGTTGGCCATCCCTATCCTTCTCCGAATGTCAAAACTGATTTCATATGTTTTATTTATGGCGGTACCAAGGTATAAAAAATCTTCTACCACCTCGAAGCTGTAGTTTATAAGTTCCATAGTTGGTTCGAGTCTACTGGACGTCATGCGCGTCACCTTGGTCTTCTCGCCGTTTACTGCCAGATCCACTTTGGCAGACTCCTTCTCAATTTGTGCAAAGGTGGCTGTTACCGGTCGCAATGTTCGACCCATTATATCGATGTCAACGGTGTAGGCGAGTAACATGTGTTGTTTGGTGTACAGAGTGTCTTTTCTGTTCACCTTTGCGTCTCGTATGACCTTTTCCAGCAGGATTTTAAAAAGATCACACGACAAATTCATCTTGTCTGAATCCTTGTTCGATATTGAAGGGCTCCGATACGTCCTTTCCAACTTTATCTGCCGTACTTGTGCCTCTTAAAGTTATCCTGCATAGCCGTATTAATTTTGCAGGAATGCCGAACGTAGACATGGCTTTAAACACCTCTGAACGTTTAGGGCTGTCGAATGCCACTTTATAGTCGACGAATAGGTGGTATGTGTCGATGTGTTTTTCGTGGGTTTTTTTCCAGGATTTGGCGCAAAGTGAAAATCTGGTCAATGGGAATTTGCCAGGTCTGAAGCCCCATTGGTATGGTCCAATAATATCATTGACCCTTGGCTTCAATCGTTCGGACAGCACACTGGATAGCACTGTATATGCGACGGGAAGAAGGCTAATTCCTCAATAGTTTGCACATATCGTCTTGTCTCCTTTTTTGTGCACGGGCCACAGTATGCTGAGGTTCCTATCATTGGGCATGCATTCATCTAGCCAAATTGTATTAATCAGCTGGTGCATGCTCCTGACCAGAATCTGACCACCAGTCTTGAATAGTTCGGCTGGTAACCCATCGGCTATTGCTGCTTTATTGTTCTTGAGCCCATTAATTACTTTTATGACCTCATCTTGCCTAGGTGGTATACACTCTATACCATAATTTCATATTGATTCTGGGGTATATTCTTCACCGCGAGTATTTGATAGCAGAAGTTTGTCAAAATGTTCCTTCCAGGTTTGGTGTTTTACTCGTTGGTAAAATTTCCGGACTTTCTTTCTGACTCCTGTATATATCGATACACAACCCATTTAGGGCCTACACAAAAATTATTTAACAAATCCACGCCTCATCTAGGGCATAGAAAAAAATTATTACAAGTCCAAGCCTTATGTAAGCCTAGAAAAAAAAATTATTTAACAAGTCCACGCCTTATGTAGGCCTAGAGAAAAATTATTTTAAAAATCCACGCCTTATTTTCCTAGGCCTATGAAAATGTTATCTAAAACATCCAAGCTCTTTAAAGGCATAAGAAAAAATATTTTAAAATCCACGTCCTATATAGGCCTATGAAACATTATTTTACAAATCCACGCCTATGTAGATCCTTTCAAGATTTCTAATAATATTTTATTTCATTTTTTATTTTCAAATATCCCTCTCAACTTTGAAGACAAACACCATGGACCAATCCACATCACCAAATCCCGTCACTTCGATTTTATAAAATCCATCTTGAAGATGATTTGGAAAACCACTCATATCGAATTGACATTTATCCATATAATAGGTATCCTTGGCAAGGGGTGGCACAAATTCGCCCTCAAATTGCGGCATATTTGAACAGGTCTTGAACTCCTCCATTGCCACATCTTTATAGAATGTAGCCAAAATTTTATAGTCATGCTGACGATAGATATGAAAAGGTGTTTTACGATAATTATCCTTGCCATTGGAACTGAAATATATTTGCGATTCCATCTGTAAGTATGGTGAACAATTCGAAATATAAAATCAAATAATTTTAATTTCTGGCATATAAAAATACCCACCTCATTCGAATCTCCTTCTGCAATGTCAAAATTAAAAACAATATTTCCCGAAAATCCATAGATGCCACGTTCAATACGTTCCACTTTAAAATCAACGAAATTCATTAATTCCGGATTGGATGAGAAGACATCAACAGATTTAACTTCAGCTGTCCAGGTTTTCTAGGAGGAGGCAAATAAATAAAAATAAAATGAAAAAATATTGAGCTTCAAGGATGTCATATTTGGAATTGAGTTGCTTACCATATATCCGAATCCCTCGGTAGTGGTTATGTAATAAAATATAATAAATAAAAGTATTTTCATCTTTCCGATTTTATTTTGAAACATTTTTATTTGTTTTTCAATCCAAATGGGATGTATTTATATATTCGCAAAATATATAAATTAATTATAGCAATTTAAAAAACTATGCATGCACCTCATTAAACAAGATTGATAAGCAATGTGACAACATCTAAATTGATTATCAGTATGGTCGGAAGTATTAAACAGGACAATTAAATTCATATTTTACATGCATTTCACACGAAACATTCATAGAAGGTTCAGTAGAATTTAAACAATTTTAAATAAGGCGTGGATTTTTTAAATAATTTTTTTTGCGAGACTCTTCAATAGGCGGGAATTTTTTAAAAAAATTTTTTCCGACACCACCAATAGGCGTGGATTTTTTAAATAATTTTTTTCCGAGACCACCAATAGGCGTGGATTTTTTAAATATTTTTTTCCGAGACCACCAATAGGCGTGGATTTTTTAAATAATTTTTTTCCGAGATGTACAGGAGTCAGAATGAAGTCCGAAAATTCTACGGGTAAAACACCAAGGCTTTGGTGCAGGCACATCCTCCTGTAGAGATTAAGAAGGAAACCTGGTGACAGATACAGACAGCGTGCTGAGGATCTGGAAGGAGCATTTTAAAAGCTTCTGGTATCAAATACTGGCTGTGAAGAAGATACCCCAGAACCAATAAGAGATGATGGTATAGAGAGTATACCCCCTAGCCAAGATGAAGTCAGACTAGCAATCAATCGCCTCAAGAACAACAAAGCAGCTGGAGCCGATGGGTTATAAGCCGGACTATTCAAAACTGGTGGTCGGATGCTGGCAAGGAGCATGCAACAGCTGATTAGTACAATTTGGCTAGAGGAATGCATGCCCAATGATTGTAACCTCAGAATCATGTGTCCCGTGCACAAAAAAGGAGACAAGACGATATGTGCCAAGTATAGAGGAATAAGTCTCCTTCCCATCGCATATAAAGTGCTATCCAGCGTGCTGTGTGAACGACTGAAGCCAATGATCAACGACATTATTTGACCATACCAATGCGGCTTCAGACCTGGCAAATCTACCATTGACCAGATTTTCACTCTGCGCCAAATCCTGGAAAAGACCCACAAAAAACACATCGACACATTCCAAGTATTCGTCGACTATAAAGCCGCATTCGACAGCCCTATTCGTTCAGAGGTGTTTAAAGCCATGTCTACGTTCGGCATTCCTGCAAAATTAATACGGCTATGCAGGATAACTTTAAGTGGCACAAGATCAGAAGTTAACGTCGGAAAGGACCTCTCCGAGCCCTTTAATACCGAACAATTATTCAGACAAGGTGATAGTTTGACATGTCACCTATTTAACATCCTGCTGGAAAAGGTCATACGACAGGCAAAGGTGAACAGAAATGGTACTCTTTACACCAAACAACGCATGTTACTCGCCTACGCCGATGACATCAATATAATGGGTCGAACATTGAGAGCGGTAACAGCCACCTTTGAACAAATTGAGAAGGAGTCTGCCAAAGTGGGTCTGGCAGTAAACAGCGAGAAGACCAAGCTGTTGGTATCAAGACGTCCAGTAGACTCGGACCAACTGTGGAACTTGAGAACTACAGCTTCGAGGTAGTCAAAGATTTTGTATACCTTGGCACCGCCATAAATAAAACTAATGACATCAGTTTTGAAATCCGGAGAAGGATTGTGATGGCCACCAAATGCTACTATGGTAAGCAACTTTAAAGCAAGGCCACCTCACGCCAGACCAAACTCACACTTTACAAGACGCTGATACTACCACTGCTGTTATATGGATCTGAAGCATAGGTAATTGCGCAAGCAGATGTGGTGTCTGAAAGAAAAATTCTCCGAAAGATCTATGGGCCGATCTGCGTCGACGGTGAATATCGGCGTCGAATGAACCACGAGCTTTACAATTTATACGCGGATATCGATATAGTCAGTCGTATTGAGCAGCAGCGACTAAAGTGGCTAGACCATGTTGTGCGAATGTATGAGAATGTCCCACCTAAAAAGGCATAGTTTTATATGCGAGCCTACTAATGGCTCCCGTAGAAGGGGAAGGCCACAAATTAGATGGAAAGACCAAACTCGAGGAGATGCGCACAAGACCGACGCGCTTGGAAATTTTTTTTAAGCTCGGCTTATGGAACGAAAGTTCTGTAACAAGCCAGCGTGGATTGTTTAAATATGTTTTTCATATAAGGCGTAAAATTTTTAAATCCTAGACCCAGATAAGATGTAAATTTTTTTAAATATTTTTTTTTATTGGCCTATATAAGGCTTGAATTTTTTAAATAATTTTTTTCTTGACCTTATATAAGGCGTGGATTTTTATTTTTATGTAGATTTTTCAAGTCTAGGCTCATATGACTAATTCATAGGTCCATAACCTTGATTCTGACTAAACTGTCTTAATCATAGTGGTAGTCATTGTTAATTTTTTTTATGGCAAACATTTCACAATAGTCCCAAAATTTACTCTCTTTTTTCAATGACCACTTAAATAATGTGACAATTATTGGTGCCGAAACTGGGTGACTGATCGACTTCCATAGAATAGTAGAAGAACAAAAATCGGCAAACAGACAGCGGAACTAAAATTAATTGAAATAACAAATGATTGCACTGAGACAAAAGCTTATAAAGCTGTCTGGGATTTGATCATCAATGGTGACAATGATGATGACGATCGTCAGCGGCATCATCATCGGCATTCAGTCATCGAAGTCATCATTGTTGAGACCATTACTTTTAGGTACTCTGATGCTGATGAAAGATGTCCACATACTTTTTTTGATGGGTTGAGGGTACAGCCACACTTTCTGCCTGCTGCCACAGAGAGAGAGATGGGGTGCTTGGACATCAAATTCTTCTAAATTCGACAATAAAAATAAATAATAGAGTAATTAAAACAGAGGAGGGGGAACAGACAACAGGGAGCTGGAGACACAAACAAATAATGCAATAACCCCATCCTCCCCTCTCCCCCTATTCTTTCTTCATCAATGATTTGGTGAAAGAGTTTTGTTCTGTTCATTGATTTGGCTTTGAACTCTTTGAACCCCTGGCCCCTTCCACCGATTGAGTGCGCATCAGGCATTGCACACGACAAAAAAGGGGGTGATTTGTGATCAAAACATCGAAGACAGACAATGTGTTTTCAATAACCTTGGAAATTTATTTCGTTGGGAAAAGTTGTCTCCATATTTCAAAATTTCCAATCACTGCAGAATGTGTGTGTGTGTTTACTTTAGGAGTGTGTAGAAGAGGGAGTAAGGTAGCAGGGGGGTTAATCAAATCGAAATAGAAGGGTTCATTGTCATTTAATTCAAAGGTCACCATCACGACGATGATGATGATGGTAGTTATTATTGTTCTGATCAATCTCTGTACCGATCCGAAGGCCTTGAAATCAGTTTGTTACAATTATTTTTTTTATCCCTCCACCAAATTTACGTTTTATTGCCATTTCAATGTAATCAAAACCCGATTATTAACAATTATTTAATTGTTATTTATAATAAAAACAACAATTATTTTCCAATTTTTATAGTTTTTGATTATGTAAAGGGCTTATTGTTATGTAATTTATTATATTTCGTTTTTTGGTCTCCCTTTATTAAATTTTGTTTAATATTTTGGGTAATAAAAAATAGTGTCTAATTGTAAATATTCGTGTATCGGCGGTTGTTGTTTGTGGTAATAAAAATCGGGGGAAATGTGATCTTCAATTGGACCAACACCACCGCCACCATCAATCATAGAATTGTTAATATTTAACCATGGCGGAAATGAAACAAAAGACATGAGGGCTTTGTTCTGAAACTACCCTTTTTCATATACATTATTTATTATTTCATAATTTGATCATATGATGAGAAAACAAAAAAAGTTATTATTTTATTCTAGAAAAAATCTCAATATTTTTTTAGTTCAAAATAATGTCAGTTTTTATGGCAGCGTGACAATGACAATGAGAGGCATGTGATGTCTTAATTTGAAAATTGAATAACATACAAGAATTAATGAAATGATGTTATAGGCCTAGAAAAAGTCTTCTTTAAAAAATCCACGCCTTATATAGGCCTAGAAAATGTCTTCTTTAAAAAATCCACGCCTTATATAGGCCTAGAAAATGTCTTCTGTAAAAAATCCACGCCTTGGATAGGCCTTGAAAAAGTAATGTTTAAAAACTCCACGCCTTACATAGGCCTAGAAAAAGTCTTCTTTTAAAAAATTCACGCCTTATATAGGCCTAGAAAAAGTCTTCTTGAAAAAATCCACGCCTAGGAAAAGTCTTCTTTTAAAAAATTCACGCCTTATATAGGCCTAGAAAAAGTCTTCTTGAAAAAATCCACGCCTAGGAAAAGTGTTCTTTAAAAAATCCACGCCTTATATAGGCCTAGAAAAAGTGTTCTTTAAAAAATCCACGCCTTATATAGGCCTAGAAAAAGTGTTCTTTAAAAAATCCACGCCTTATATAGGCCTAGAAAAAGTGTTCTATAAAAAAACCACGCCTTATATAGGCCTAGAAAAAGTCTTCTTCAAAATATCCTCGTCTTATATAGGCCTAGAAAAAGTCTTTTTTAAAAAATCCAGGCCGAGGGAAAAATTATTTAAAAAATATTCTTTAAAATTCCACGCCTTATATAGGCCTTGAAATTTAGGATATGACTCAGACCTAATATTTAATTAATTTCTTAACACTCGCACAGCTGCAGCTCAATACGACTGACTATGTTGATGTCCACGTATAAATTGTAGAGCTTGTGGTTCATTCGACGCCGATATTCACCGTCGACGCAGATCGACCCGTAGATCTTTCGGAGAATTTTTCTTTCAAACACCTCAAGTGCTGCCTCATCTGCATGCGCAAGTACCTATCCTTCAAATCCATATAACAGAACGGGTAGTATTAGCGTCTTGTAAAGTGTGAGTTTGATCTGGCGGGTGGTGGCCTTGTTTCAAAACTGCTTACTTAGACCATAGTAGCATCTGTTGACCATTACAATCCTTCTCCGAATTTCAAAACTGGTGTCATTCGTTTTATTTATGGCGGTACCAAGGTATATAAAATCTTTGACTACCTCGAAGCTGTAGTTCTCAAGTTCCACGGTTGTTCCGAGTCTACTGGACGTCTTGCGCGTTGAGTCTGCCAGACCCGCTTTCGCAGACTCCTTCTCAATTTACTCAAAGGTGGCTGTTACCGCTCGCAATGTTCGACAAATTATATGGATGTCATCGCGCGTAGGCGAGTAACAGAGTGTCATTTCTGTTCACCTTTGTGTCTCGTATGACCTTTTCCAGCAGGATATTAAAAAGATCACACGACAAACTGTCACCTTGTCTAAATACTCGTTCGGTATTGAAGGGCTCCAATAGGTCCTTTCCGATTTGAACTGCTGATCTTGTGTCACTTAAAGTTATAGTGCATAGCCGTATTAATTTTGCAGGAATGCCGAGCGTAGACATGACTTTAAACACCTCTGAACGGATAGGGCAACGAATAGGTGGTATGTGTCGATGTGTCTTTCGTGGGTCTTTTCCAGGATTTGGCGCAGAGTGAAAATCTTGTCAATGACGAATTGCCAGGTCTGAAGCCGCATTGGTATGGTCCAATAATGTCATTGACCATTGGCTTCAGTCGTTCACAGAGCACACTGGATAGCACTTTATATGCGATGGGAAAAAGATTAATTCCGCTATAGTTGGCACATATCGTCTTGTCTCCTTTTTTGTGCACGGGACACAGGAGGCTAAGGTTCCAGTCAGTGGGCATGTATTCTGCTTGCCAAATTGTACTAACCAACTGGTGCATGATCCTTACCAGCATCTGACCACCAATCTTGAATAGTTCGGCTGGCAACTCGCAGGGGCCGACGTGTTACCAGCCGAACTATTTATTGTTCTTGAGCCGATTAATTGCTTTTATGACCTGATCTTGGCTAGGTGGTATACACTCTATACCATCATCTCTGATTTGTTTTGGGGTATCTTCTCCACCGCCACTATTTGCTACCAGAAGCTTTTCAAAATGCTCCTTCCAGATGATCGACACGTTGTCTGTATCTGTCACCAGGTTTCCTTCTACATCTCTACAGGAGGATGTGCGTGCACCAAAACCTTCGGTTTGGTGTCTTACCCGTTGGTAAAATTTTCGGACCTCTTTCTGACTTCTGACTCCATCTCGATTTGCTCACGCTCACGTTTTTCTTGTTCTTTGTTCTTTTTGCTGAAAACACGCTTTTCCTCTCTTCTTTTCTTGCGATAATTCTTTATCACATTACGTGTTGCTACTGTCTGCGTTTTTCCCATCAGTGGCATTACGACACTCCTGATCGTACCATGGGTTTCTTGATGGTGGCCTTTGGTACCCAAGTGTTGCTTTTGCGGCAGTTTGTAGGCAGTGGGCAATTCTTTGCCATTGTGCTTCTATACTATTATCGGGAGAAGAAGTGCTTTTGTCAAGCAGTTGGGTAAGTTGAGCAGAGTAGGCCTTGGCTACCTGTCGTGTTTACAGTTTTTCGACGTCGAGTTTCCGTGTTGTCTTAGATCGCACCTTTACTGCAACATTGAGACGAGTGCGAACATTGGCTGCTACAAGGTAGTGGTCCGAATCGATATTCGCTCCTCGGATCGATCGGACGTCTAATACACTGAATGAATGCCTTCCGTCGATCACAGCATGATCAATTTGATTTCTGAATTTAATTTCACGCCTTGTATAGGCCTAGGAAAAAATTATTTAAAAAATCCACGCCTTATTTGCTCCTTGAAAAATAGGATATGACTCACAACTAATATTGAATTAATTTCGTAACACTCCCCAAAATGTTTTCAAAGTTTGCCGTCGCTTCGCCATATATTTGGTCGCTATTCCTTTTTAAATTTGCCGATTTTATTTATGAGTTCTTGCAAAGCGACTAACGCACATTTTTACATAATCTCTATCTCCCTCTCTCTCTCCCCCGTATAAAGGCAAATAAATTTACCCAATTCTCGAAAATTGTCACAGAATATTTAATTCAAATAAATTCATTGATGGATTTCAGTTTATTTCCAATTCAATTCAGACACACAATCGAACATACACACATGTGCGAGTGTGTGTGTTTGTCCCGGCCCAACTCACCCACTTCTTCTATAACAATTAACAACAATTAATTTGGAGGCAATGAACGAACCGAACGGAACAAGCTGTTAGCATATTGTCACGAGTGAGAGCTCACATTAAATGGATAACAGTTAGCGAGAGTGTGAGGAGACAGAGACTCTCATCCGCCGCCAATTGGAAAAAGAAGGGTTGACAGATGCGGAAGAGCTTCTTCGGACACAACACAAAACTCGGCACAAGCATTCCGCAGCAAACACTTTACTTCAATCGTGCATTAGATAGCGACGGGTACGGTTCTCGTTCGGTTGGTTGGTGTTATTACGGTTGTTGTTCGTCAGATCGTTCGTTCGTTACGCATCGTTTGGTCGTTCGTACGTTCACGTAACATATTGTTCGTGGTGTTAACGCGGGGATATCCATTTATGTTGGATGTCCGTCCAACTCATCTGATTGTGGGGTAATAAACATGATCTTGTTTTTGTTTATCTTTTGTGTTGTTATTTTTTATTAAAGTTTGTTGATTTTTTCCTAACATTTGGAAAATCATGGGTGTCCTTCGTTATGCTCGGAATTTGAAATAAAACAAAAAATATATTTTTAAAAAATGGAAAAAAAGAAGAGAAAATAACAATGAAAATTTGTGATTGTGACGCGGTTGCTTGACACATCTCTTTGATATTTTTTTTTTTTTTGGTTTTGGCAACAATTTAAAATGCCATTAATTATTCTTAATGGAGATATTAAAAATTTTGAAATGCTAAATAGTGGTCATTTGAATACATATTTTGTTATGATAACAAATCTATATATATATGCTGGAGGTGTTGAATCACCCACTTGTGTCAAAAATGTTAATCACTAGATTAAATAATAATAATAATAAAAAGACAACAACAACTACATATACAAAAGAAAATGTATTTTTAAAAAATATTAAAAATTATAATTTATTGATTCTCAATGAAGAAGAATGAAAAAAAAACAAAAAAAAAGGAAAAGGACAAAATTAAAAGATTTCTGAAAAAAAATCTATAACTAAGTGGGTCTTGAATTTATAATTAATTTTTTACTCCCTATATAAGGCATATATTTTTTTTTGAAATCATTTTTCCTTGGCCTATATAAGGCGTCGACATGGAAGCGATGGCTTCGTATGTGGAAAATTTTGAAAACATCGTAGAAAAGTTGGCCGACATAGCAATAGAGCTGCAGGATGAACTCATAGTTATTATTCTTCTGTCGAGTTTGCCATCGAGTTGGGAGAATTTTATTATTGCAATGGCGACTCGAGACATATTGCCGAAGTTCCATGCTTTAAAATTGACGTTACTAGAAGAAGGTGAACGTCGTGCAAATACGAATACTACATTGGAAACTGATTATATACAGCAGGCATTGGCAAGCTCTCAACAGATGAAAGTATTCGCCAAGAAGGAAAGTTCGGAGTTCAACAAGGATTTTTCGGGAAAGTGCTATGTTTGTGGAAGAAAAGGAAACATTGCTCGATATTGCAGAGAAAACAAAGTGGAACAGAAACGTTCAAGTGCAATGTTGACAGCATCTGGCGGATTTAAGAGCGAGGTTTGGTATATACAGGGTTGCCCACATCCGACGAACCCATGTTTTTTTTTTAATCGAAGAAAAAAATAAAAATTTGGCGGTTGGCAATGTTAATCATTTAATTTGTTCCAAGTAGATTTGTTTATGATATCTCTCAAATGGCCACCTCTGGCGTTTTTGCTGCATTTTCCATCGTTTTTGCTAACATTTCGGCCGGAATAGCGGCTATTTCTTCACGAATATTGTCCTTGAGCTCTGCTACGGTCCTTGTGCCCTTTTTCTGCATTTTCCATCGTTTTTGCCAACATTTAGGCCGGAATAGCGGGTATTTCTTCACGAATGTTGTCCTTGACCTCTTCTACGGTCCTTGGCTTGTTAACGTAAACCTTTGACTTCAAATATCCCCAAAAGAAGAAGTCAGGCGGCGTCAAATCGGGCGAACGCGGTGGCCAGTCTAAATCACCACTTTTCGACATCTTCAGAAAATCAATTGTTATGTGACTTGTGTGCGGTGGAGCGCCGTTTTGTTGAAACCAGAACTGCCTCATACGCTTTCGACGAATAATTGGCATCACAAAATTGGTCATCATGTCGCGATAACGCGACATGATGACCAACAGCATGGCCATTTTCATTTTGGAAGAAAATGACCGTTTTCGCACTAAAACCGCACCAAACTGTGACTTTTTCGTCATGAAGAGGCACTTATTGAATCTCCTAAGGATTTTCAGTGGCGTAAAAACGGCAATTTTGCTTATTTACGGTCCCATTCAATGTGAAATGGGCTTCATCGGACATGATCATTTTGTTCCAAAATTGCTCGTCATCTTCGGCCATTTCGATGATTCTTTGGGCCCATTTCAATCGATGAGGCTTGTCCGCAGGCAACATTCTTTGCGTCAATTGAATTTTGTACGGGAACAAATGCAAATAATCCGTTGTAAAGTGGACCGAGCCATGTCCAACTGCTGAGAGCGGCGTTTTTGGTATGTTCTTGGGGACATCTCAACACTGGCTCGTACGGCAGCGATATTCTCTGCCGATCGCCTTGGTCGACTTTTATATGGCCTCTTCGGATTAGAAAGAGCCTTACCAGTCGAACATTTTTCGTATAAACGCTTAATGGTGTTCTTAGAAGGCGCACTTCTCCCATTTGTTAATGTTTTAAAAGCACGTTGAGTATTCACAACTGACTTCTTCTGTTGAATGTAAATTTCAACTATTTCAGAGCGCTCGCGTGGCGTGTATTGGTTCATTATAAAAATCTGCTTGGGCTGACGCTTCAAACGTGGTATGTCATTAAGTGATGTGACATCTCTGTCAAAAGTTATGGCGTTGCCAGATGGGTCCGTCGAATATGGGCAACCCTGTAGACAGTGGTGCAACATTGCACATGAGCAACAGTCGTAATTTGTTTACAGAATTTGAATAGTGTAATGAGAAAATATATTTGGCTGGTAATACATTCATAAATGCAATTGGAAAAGGTGAAGTTGTTATAAAAGCGCAGTGGGAAGTTCGGTTAAAAGACGTTCTGTATGCACTGGATCTTCACGGTAATTTTATCTCAATAAGTAAGGCAGTCGAGAAAGGATATACATCACTTGTCACTTTTACATGGCGTGCAAATGAAGGACGCTGATGGTTTTGTCATCTTAAAAGCAAGGAAAGAAGATACTATGTTTGTGGTGAACAAGAAAAGTGATCATCGTTTGAATGCAGCATGTAACAAAGATATTTTATGGCACTACAGATATGGGCATCTGAACTTCAATGATATTGATGAGATGAGCAGGAAATGTCTGGTAAATGGCATGAAATTGTCAAAGCGAGTTAAAGATGTGAATGTTGAACAAAATACATGTGGCTCCTTTTCCAAGGTCGTCGGAACACCGCGCCGGAGGATCCAGATATTTAGTCACTTTTATTGATGACAAATCCCGTCGTGTTTTTGTCTATTGTATGAAAGCAAAGAGCGAGGTTTTTGGAAAAGTTCAAGGTATTTAAGCAAGAAGTCGATCGCCAAACTGGAAAGAAAATTAAGATGCTATGGACGTTAATGGACGTGATTATATAAATAATCAGTTTGATGCACATCCACAAGATCAGGGAATAGTACGGCAACTCACGGTGGCCTATACTCCACAACATAATGGGGTAGCAGAAAGAGCTAATCGCATTATTGTGAAGATGGCTCATTCCATGTTGGTTCATGCAAATCTTCCTCAAAATCTGTGTGCAGATGCTGCTTTAACTGCGGTGTATTTGTGGAATCGATTTCCAACAAAGGTTATATTTGAGAAAACTCTTTACGAAGTGTCGTTTAGGAGAAAGCCAAAGGTTAGTCATCTCAAAGTATTTGGTGCATGTGCTGTAGCTTTGAATAAAGGAAGGAGCGTGAAATTTGATCCTAAGGGAAAGCAATATATAATGATTGGCTATTCATTTGTTGCAAAGGCATATCGCTTATACGATAGAAGTACTGAGAGGCGTGACGTAATATTTGATGAAAATGGTCTTCAAAATGCCAGCAGTGTTCAAAACGGGACAAGATTCGAAGATAAGAATTCATATTATATGTTTTTAGATAAAAAAACGAACAAGGTTCAGATTTGCCCGAAATTAATACGGATTCTGCTGGAATTAAAGATGAACAAGATAATGTTAACACCGCCGAAGAGAATAGTGTGAGTACAGAAGAGAACGAGGTAACATTTCAACAAATTGGTGAGAAAAATAATGATTTAAAAGGAATTGTAAATCGAGGAGAGAAGAGAATAGGTCGTGGAAAACCAATACGAGATGGAATTAGAGGTAGACTTAAGAAGCAATTCAATGTGTTAATGGATTATCTAATGAACTAGAATTTGTACCTCAAACTCCCGAAGACGCCATGAATTGTGGAAAATCGAACTAATTGAAGAAAGCAATGCAAGTTGAACATGATACCCTAAAGAAATGATTGCGGATATATGCACTAAAAATTTGCAAAAAGTTAAACATAAGAAATTTGTAGAATTAATGAACTTAAAAAATTGAATAATTATGATATTTGGTTTGTGGGGAAGTGTTGAAAATAAACCTGCAGAGAATACACTTTGTAGCCAAACCAAATATTTACACCTAGTAGGCTTTGACATTCATATTGTGTTTGTGTCATATCATTTTCTTTACCTTTTGTAATAAACGTTTGAACTGAACACAACAAACGTGTCCGCTGCATTTATTTCAAATATTTTTAAATCATTTTTTCCTAGGCCTATATAAGGCGTGGATTTTTTAAATATTTTTTTCTAGGCCTATATAAGGCGTGGATTTTTTAAATATTTTTTTCTAGGCCTATATAAGGCGTGGATTTTTAAAATAATTTTTTTCTAGGCCTATATAAGGCGTGGATTTTTAAAATAATTTTTTTCTAGGCCTATATAAGGCGTGGATTTTTAAAATAATTTTTTTCTAGGCCTATATAAGGCGTGGATTTTTAAAATAATTTTTTTCTAGGCCTATATAAGGCGTGGATTTTTAAAATAATTTTTTTCTGGGACTATATAAGGCGTGGATTTTTAAAACAATTTTTTTCTAGGCCTATATGAGGCGTGGATTTTTAAAATAATTTTTTTCTAGGCCTATATGAGGCGTGGATTTTTTAATTAATTTTTTTGTATAAGGAGGGGATTTTTAAATATTTTTTTCTTAGGCCTATCTAAGGCATGGATTTTTTAAATATTTTTCCTAGTATATAAATATCATTCCTCGCAGAACTATAAATAGTTGTTGGAGAAAATGAGAACATCTGATAAAAATGTTAATCCCAGTATTTTCTTACCTCCATTTCACGCAATTATGATTCACTCTTATCTTTGCGTTTAGTGTGTCATTATGGAAGAATTTGTTATTTTGTAAATATTATTCGCTTAAGTATATGTCCGGGTATTGTCTATGTTCCTAGAATTTTGCCATGATAAACATCGCAAATTTCTAAGGTAATGTAACAGTGAAATACACGCACGTAGCACCATCAGCAGTAGTACGCATGGGACTGACTTATTATCTTATTTGAATATTGTTTTTTGTTTTATTAGCAAATCGGTGAGGTAAAACACGAACCTACTGACGCATACAAAAATCTCGGTTATTAAAGTTTAAATATTTGCTAATTTGACTTCCACTTCAGACTGAAAAGGTTAGGTGTTAAAATGTAATGGGGTTTTATTATAGGTTATAAAAGAGTTATAATCTGCTGGAATTTTTAGACAGTTTTTATGGTCCGTGAAAAAATATTCTATAAAAAATTCAAGCCTTTTTTGATGGTTTGAAAAAATAATCTTTAAAAATGCACACCCATTAACTCGAACCCCTACAATTTTTAACAGTAAATACAAGAAATATTGACTTTTATCTAACCTATTTTTTCACATTTGTCTCATTTCAGATTATTTAAATAATTTTCGCCCAAAATTATTTGTGGTATGAAAGCCTAAAAATCGAATGCATGGCCTTTAGTCAAGAAAAATATATGCAGAAAAATTAAATAATAAAAAAAGAAAAACTGTCTACGATTGTCTACATGTGCTTTGAAAGGTCAAAAAAGACAATGCAATCCAATAAACATTAAATCAAAATAAAATACTAGGGCCTAAATAGGGCAATAAAATTTCCTTTCCCTCATGGAAAGCACTACACTATAAAGCAAAATAAAATGAAACTATAAAAATTCAACACATAAAATACAAGTGCAAAATACAAATAAATCTGTTGAAATAGTTTGTAGTTTAATCTTCAAAACAAAGAGAAAAATTCAATTCAAGAAAAAATAAAAAAAAAAATCAAATTTTCAAGTGCCTATTTTCATTCATGGTGTAACAGTTTAAATGAAAAAAATTTTATTGTGAAATAATACAATTTTTATACAGAGTCTCAAGTGTTTTTTTTTTAAATAGTGAAATTTTTTTGTTAATTTTGAGTTTAAATTTTGTATTTTATTTTTATTTTTTTAATTTAATAAATTTGTTTTTTTTTGTGTCTCATTTTCCCTTGCAGTGTGCTAAAGACAAATGTCAATTTTTTTAAGTGCATATAATAAAAATAAATATAGTTTTTTAATATAAATTTAAAAAATATCATAAATATAAAAATTAGTGAAAAAGTGAAAAATCAACCCAACCAAAAATTTAGAAAAAAATTCGTTTTATTTCAAATCTAAACGAATTACTTTTTTTTCGAACGAGTTAAATATAAAAAGCGGCAAGTTGTACACGTTTGGCACCATGGAGGGAGGTTACGTGAATGAAGGTAAGTTTTAAACATTAAAAAAATTAAAATAATTATATATACATATATATATATATATATATATATACATACAAAATTTGCTATCAAATATTATTTGCAACTAATTTTGAATACTCTAGACCACTTCAAAATTTCATGAAAAATAGTTGAAATTAAAAAAAAAAAACAATAAGGAAAGTAGCAAAGTCGGACTGGGCCGACTATATGATACCCTTCACCACTTGGGGTATGTTGTACATATGTATCCTTACAATTGCATGCCAATGAACATATTCTTGTGCTTCTGGAACCTATGATAAATTTAATTTCATTCGGGCAGATTTAGAGTCGTCTGCGTACCATGGGACAAATTTGTGAAACCGATTTATAGCAAAATTGATACGCGCTATTCGGTACGCCGCACTGTTAAATACTAATTTAATAAATTTAATTTCAATCAGGCACCCGCAAACAAAACCCAATATCGTCATTCATGTCTCAATTTGATGCGTTGTGCAAAATTTCGTGTTAATCGGACAAACATTAGGAATTTGGTACATTATTTATGGTACATCGAAATCTGAACCGATTTTCCCGAAACTTAACACTCATAACTCTAGAATTAATTTAGTGCCAAATTTCGTGCAAATAGAAAGATATATAGGAACTTTGGAGTCCCATTTACCTTAAATCGGACGAAAATATATATGGGAGCTTTACCACAGTGTGGCGAAGGGTATACAAATCCTCGCCTCTTGGTGGTCCCAGAAAAAAAATTATTTAAAAAATCCGCGTCTCTTGGTGGTCCCTTTAAAAGAAAAAATAATTTAAACCAGTGAGCGGAGCAGTATAGTCGGACGGGGTCGACCACACGATACCCTACACAACTACCACGGAACTCAAATTTTCTGCGGATGTTTATTTCGAGCAATATTTCGTGATATTTGCACCCTCAGGTGCAAATACGAGTATTCAGTACAGCTGTTGTCCAGATTCCCTTCACCGTGGGTTGTGTGGTGATGTTCGGCTTTCATTTGTGGTCTATTGATCGACTCGAAAATAACACAAAAAATTAAGTTTTCGGTCCACTTCATTCCAAAATTATTATCTGATTATCACCGAAAATTATAGGCGTTGTCCTTGACCATAACTGGAACCTTAAGGAACATTTCAAAGCGATCAGCGTCATAGTTCCGCTCTCTAGAGTGATAATGGGTTACTAAATAATATACGAATACGGAGATATACGGAGTAAATGTTTACGTGTAACTCCCACATCCGAGTAGATACGACAATATATCCAGGTATCCAGGTAAACCACCACTCTATACTGTCAGCTTATTGGCTCTATGTACCTCAGGAGTAAGTATATACGGTGTAGAATACACAAAAGTCAGGGTCCATTTGGCCCGCTAAATATTGACCAATCTTTTTCAAAACAGGCATACTTGTTCTTTGGCCCAATCCCCTTCTCCATGTATAAATTCGAGATGTTTGGGCCATAATTGCAGCCTCTGGAGCGACCAGAAAAACCGACAAAAATGAAGTATTTGGTCCATTTCTTCCCCAAAATATTAACCGATCTTTACCAAAAACAGTAGGGGTCTTCATTGGGCCGAACCCTTCCTACATGCATAATTTCGTGATCCATAACTGTGTCCTGTATCGTGTTTACAAATATAATGGACAGACGGACGGACGGACACACATGTCTATATCGACTCAGCTAGTCGAGATATGACGATCGGTATACTTAAAGGTGGGTCTAGGACCAATATTTCGCCGCGTTACAAGGTCCCTGAAAAAAATTATTTAAAAAAATCTACGTCATCCCAGGAGGTTTTTGTGGATAAGAAAGACAAATAAACCATAACTCACCCACATAGTGGTCTGGGGTATTATTTATACAATTTTGTTTAACTGAATTATTTTTCTAAGCAATTTAAACAAATTTTTAGTTTGGCATGTTTTTTAGTTGCATCTGATAAAAAAAAACCACAACAACAACAAAACGCATAAAACAATTTATTAAAACATATACGAGTACAAAGCGACTGTGTGTGAGTGGCTGTGTTACCTGCCCACAGTTTTCCGGTCATTGAGGTGGCAGACAAAACATCGCACCACATAAAAAAATGAATGAAGGAAACACTGACACCACCAACAAACGGTGTTGCCTGCCACCTTCCAACTCGCATGGGCTAATATTCCACAAAGCGTTTTTTTGCCGCCTGCCAAACATGTTTGTTTGTATAATTTTCGTTCATTGCAGCCTTTTGTTTATTTCAATATTTTATTTTCTAAAATTTTATTTCTCACCGAATAATATTTTTCTAACTTTGAAAATGCAGCTTTTTTCCGCTCACTACGTCATTACTCAATATCATAAAAAAACAGATGTCAATCTCTTTACGGGGCAATTCCGACGATGGGCTTATTTTCCACAAGAAGATTATCTGACCATAGTTTGTCCTAATTTTTTGTTAATGTGTGCGTGTGTGTGGTATTTGGTTGTATGGGAGAGTGGGACATGAACAAAAAAATGATTTCAAAGTCAAAAATGTGTTGCACTAGTTTTTCTTCGTCGATGTTGTTGTTTGTTTCTTCATCATGGTATTTAACGTCATAGTGAATGTTAAATAAGCCAGACACCCGAAAAGTTTTTCATAAAGAAAAACCAAAAACAAATTTGTTTCTACATGCATATTTTGAAATCAAATGAACCTGCTCCGAAACACCCACCCTCTTTTTGAAAAAAAAAACTAACAACAAAAATTCACAACAAGAATGCAGTGCAATTGAGTTGTGTTCGAATAGATAGAAATATAATACCAGGACAATAAAAAATATTTAAAAAAAATCTAGGCCTATGGCTAGTCATGAAAAAAATGATTTAAAACATCTAGGCCTTTGGCAGGTCTTGAAAAAAATTATTTTTAAAATCTAATCCTATCGGTGGCCTTAAAAAATTAGTTATAAAATCTACGCCTATCGGTGGCATTAAAAAAATTATTTAAAAAATTTACGCCTATTGATGGCCTCTGAATTTTTTTAAAATCTACCGCTAATTATTTACTTAGCTGGCTTATTACAGAACGGTTGTTCCATAAACCGAGCTTAAAAAAGATTTCCAAGCGCGTCGGTCTTGTGCGCATCTCCACCAATTTGAAAGACCACGTTCCAAGATGTTGTTTTCTCCTTGGTCTTTCCATCGAATTCGTGGCCTTTCCCTTCTACGGGAACCATCAGTAGGCACGCTTTTGTATGCCTATTGAGCTGGGGCATTCTCATTCATTCGCAGAACATGGCCTAGCCACCGTAGTCGCTGCAGCCCAATAGGACTGACTATGTCGATGTTCGCGTATAAATTGTAAAGCTCGTGGTTCATTCGACGCCGATATTCACGGTCGACGCACATCGGTCCGTAGATCTTTCGGAGATTTTTTCTCTCAAACACCCCAAGAGCTGCCTCATCGGCTTGCGCAAGTACCCATGCTTCAGAGCCATATAAAAGCACTGCATAGTAGCATCTGTTGACCATCACAATGCTTCTCTGAATTTCAAAACTGATGTCATTAGTTTGTTTTATGGCGGTGCCAAGGTATATAAAATCTTTAGCTACCTCGAAGCTGTAGTTCTCAAGTTTTACAGTTGGTCCGAGTCTACTGGACGTCTTGCGCGTTAATCCCATCAGCTTGGTCTACTCGCCGTTTACTGCCAGACCACATTTGGCAGACTCCTTCTCCATTTGTTCAAAGGTTGCTGTTACTATTGCGAGCAGTAACAGCAACCCTCGACCCATTATATCGATGTCATCGGCATAGGCGAATAACATGTGCTTTTTTGGTGTACAGAGTGCCAGTTCTGTTCACCTTTGCGTCTCGTATGACATTTTCCAGCAGGATGTTATAAAGAGCACACGACAAACTGTCACCTTCGTCACCTGTCACCTGTCAAACTGAATCGTCGTTCGGTATTGAAGGGCTCCGATCGGTCCTTTCCGACTTTAACTGCCACTTAAAGTTATCCTGCATAGCCGTATTAATTTTGCAGGAATGCCGAACGTATACATGGCTTTAAACACCTCTGAATGGATAGGGCTGTCGAATGCGGCTTTATAGTCGATGAATAGGTGGTATGTGTCGACGTGTTTTTCGTGGGTGGGTCTTTTCCAGGATTTGGCGCAGAGTGAAAATCTGTTCTATGGTGGATTTGCCAGGTCTGAAGGTTTATAAAATATTTTTTTGAATTTTTAATTTAATGTTAAATAATTTTTTCATCTTTCTCCCAATAGGCGTAGATTTGTATACCCTTCACCACACTGTGGTACAGGGTATTATGTCTTCGTACATATGTTTGTAACAGGCAAAAGGAAACGAGATAAACACATGGTTCCTTTTGAGAATATGCATAGAATCACTTTCTGAGTCGATTTACGCATGTCCGTCTATCCATCCGTCCGTCCGTCCATTCATTTTTGTGAACAAAGAACAGGTCGTATTTAGAATCCGATTTTGAGTGAAATTTGGCATAGGTCACTTAACCCTATTGAAATTGGGAAAAATCGGTTCAGATTTAGATATAGCTCCCATATATATATTCGTCTGATTTTATGTAAATGGTGCGCCAAAGTCCCTATATATTTTTCGATTTACACGACATTTGGCACAGCGTAATGAATTAAGTCTAGAACGACGTATGTTAAATTTTATGAACATCGGTTCAGATTTAGATATATTTTCCATATATAGTTTCGTCCGATTTAAGGTAAATGGTGCACCAAAGTCCCCATATATCTTGCGATTTGCACGAAATTTGACAAAGCGTACTGAATTAAGCCTGGAATGATGTGTGCTAACTTTCGTGAAAATCGGTTCAGATTTAGGTAAAGCTCCTATAAATGGAAGTTTCGTGAAAATCGGTTCAGATTTAGATATAGCTCCCATATATTGTTTCGTCCGATTTTAAGTAAATGGTGCACCAAACTATCAATATTTGTCCGATTGAGACAAAATTTTGCACAGAGTACTGAATTAGATCTATATTGATACATGCCAAGTTTTGTTGACATCGGTACAGATTTAAATGTAGCTCCCATATATATTTTTCAATATGTGTCCCATTGAGGCAAAATTTTGCACAAAATTTAGGCCGATTGGTACAAAATTTTGCACAGAGTATTGAGTTAGGCCCAGATTGATGAATGCCAAATTTTGTTGGAATCGGTTCGGATTTAGATATAGCTCCCATATATATTTTCGTGCGATTTAATGTAAATGGTGCTCTAAAGTCCCTATATATCTCTCGATTTGCACGAAATTTGGCACAGCGTAATGAATTAGGTCTAGAATGATGTGTATTAAGTTTCATGAAAATCGGTTCAGATTTAGATATAGCTCCCATGTATATTTTCGTCCGATTTAATGTAAATGGTGCACAAAAGTCCCTATATACCTTTCGATGTGCACAAAATTTGGCATAGCTTCTATATCTGACCAAATGAAAAATTTAGTATCGGTTGAAGAATGACATGTTTATGGATCCAATTTCATATTACTGGTCCTTTAAAAATGCGACGTCTGTTAGGATTAATCTGTTGAATATACCCAAAGTGGTGAAAGGTATCATATAGTCGGTCCCGTCCGACTTTTGAGCTTTCCTTACTGGTTTTTAAATGGGGTGGGGTGTCTCCATAGGCGTAGATTTTTTTAAATGATTTGCTATATTACCTTACCACAGCTGTGTTTCTTGCACCGCATTGACTTTGAAATTTGCTTGTGTGCCAGTTCACCAAAATGTTTGAAATATTTTTGCTTTTCAAAAACTAGTCAAAACAAAAATAAAATTCTCTTCTGGCAGAAGATAAAAACAGAAATGCAATTGTTAGATATTTCAAAAAAACTACTTTTGATTTTACTTTTACACTCAGAAATGTCTGTCCAACTGCCAGCCGCCCATCCATCTATCTCAACCATTCATTTGTATTATTTTCGTTTTATTCAATGAGATCTTTAAATAGTAAAATTTCGTAATAAATATTAATAACAATTGCTATACATCGTTAATTTTATTTCATTTTTCTCTTTTTTTCTTTCAATTGTTGAATTTGTCATAGACAAATTAGCATTTCTTTATTAGTCATGTCTTTAGTTAGTCACTCAATTCAAATTTGCTTTGCTTTGGGTTGTTTTGAAAATTTCTAATTTTTTGTGGCATTTTTTCTTGGCAAAATTTTCTCATCTTCAGCTTAAAAATAAAAAATGCAGTCATATTGTAAATTTACTAAAAAAATAAAATTTCAATATTTTTCTAAATATTTTTTTTCCTGCTGCAAATTTTATAGAGGATTCGGATGCCATTATAGGTGTGGAAAGTCCAGGTAATTGTGATAATTTGTCATTCAAAAAATTTTTCAATTTAAAAATATTTATGTCAACACTTTTTTTTTATTTCAACATGTGATATTTATTTATTTAATTTTTTTCGAATTTATTTTGTTTATACAAATATGAAAAATTGGCATGTGCATAAACCATTAATATGCCAGGGCCCAGAACATGTGTTTGTCTCCTCATATCTGTGCCGCTTAAATGGAGTTTCTCGTCTCCTCTTTATTTTCATTTTTTGTTAATCAACAAATAAAACCGCCAATAATTCCGACTTGCAATCGATGATATCATTTCGAGTTAAAAGTCAGACATAACCTTGAAGTTTGCTAAACGAAAACGAAAATTCCCAATAAAAATGCACACAATACACAAATTAATGGTATTTTATTTGAGTTGTGAAGGACCAATGGGTTGGCTGCCGAAATGACTTCTAAGAAATGTGAGGAGACGGCAAATGAAAATGAAAAATATAAACAAAACATTGTCTGGAGGTTATGTCGGAACTTTAAAGAAAGGGTACACAAACGTATATCACACTAACAAAAAATAAATACAAGAAAGCTAATAAAACATACAAACATATTTATGTATGAAAACTTCTTAAAGAAGGCCGCACACGCTCAAAAAGTATTTATAAATTCCACGCCTATGGGAGACACAGAAAAAAATGATTTAAAAAATCCACGTCAATGTCAATTATCGAGCAAAATATGTAAAAGATCTATATATAAATGGACGTACTTGGGCATGCGTGACATCCACAATATGATATGCCGCTACACAGTGCGCTATCCAAAATTTATCTCGACACAAAATCCAATACAAAACATGACATGCATCAATCTAGACCAAATTCAGTACTCTGTGCAAAATTGTATCTCAATCGGACAAACATCGGTAGTATGGTGCACCAGTTACAAAAAATCGGAGGAAACTATATATAGGAGCTATATCTAAATCTGAACCGATTTCAACAAAACTTCGCATACATAAATTTGAACCTAATTCACTACGCTGCGCAGAATTTTGTCTCAATCGGCCTAAATTTTACTCATTGGTGCTCCATTTACATAAAATCGGACGAAACTATAATTGCGAGCTATATCTTAATCTAAACCGATTCCAACAAAACTTCGCATACATCAATCTGGGCCTAATTCAATGCTCTGTGCAAAATTTTGTCTCAATCGGACAAATATTGGTAGTATGGTGCTCCATTTACATAAAATCGGACGAAACTATATATGGGAGCTATATCTAAATCTGAACCAATTTTAACAAAACTTGGAATGTATCAATCTAGACCTAATTCAGAACTATGTGCAAAATTTTGTCTCAATCGGACAAATATTAGGAGTTTGATGCACCATTTACTTAAAATCGGACGAAACTATATATGGGAGCTATATCTAAATCAGAACCGATTTTCACAAAACTTAGCACACTTCTATCTATACTCAATTCAGTACGCTATGCCAAATTTCGTGTTAATGGAAATATATATAGGGACTTTGATGCTCGATTTACATTAAATCGGACGAAAATATGTATGGGAGCTATATCTAAATTTGGACCGATTTTCACCAAACTTGGCAGACATCACTCTAGGCTCAATTCAGTACGTTATTCGAATCAAACTATTTTCAGGGAATTTACCTAAAATCGGCCGAGCTATATCTAAATCTGAAGCAATTTTCACGAAATTGAAAACATATCGTTCTAGACTCAATTCAGTACGCCACGCCAAATTTCGTCCAAATCGGGAGATATATAGTGATTTTTGTACACCATTTACATAAAATCGGACAAAACTATATATGGGACATATATCTATGTCTGAACCGATTTTCACAAAACTTAGCACACATCATTCTAGATTCAATTCAGTACGCCATACCAAATTTTGTGCAAATCGAAAGATATATAGAGACTTTTCTGCACCATTTACATTAAATCGGACGAAAATATATATGGGAGCCAGGAACGTACGCGAAACGAATTTTTTCACAGTAAATTTTTGTTTGCAACATCGATTTTTTTTTCATTTTGTACTACCGGGCCCCCCCGAAATGAAATCCTGTGTACGTTGCTGATGGGAGCTATACCTAAATCTGAATTGATTTTCACGAAACTTAGCACACATCATTCTAGACTCAAGTCAGTACGCCATGCCAAATTTCGTGGAAATCGAAAGATATATAGGTTCTTTGGCGTACCATTTCTTTAAATTGAAGGAAAATATATATGGGAGCTAGATATATCTGAACCGATTTTCAGGAAAGCACACATCTCTCTATACTCAATTTAGTACGCTACGGAAAATTTCCTGTTAATCGAAAGATATATAGGGACTTTTACCATTTACATAAAATCGGACGAAAATATTTATGGTAACTATATTCAAATCTGAACCGATTTTCTTCAATTTCATTTCGTCCATGGGCCACATAAATGAGCTGTGCCAAATTTCATCCAATTCGAATCATAAATTCGACCTGTACTTTGTTTACAATTTAAAATGGACAGCAGACAGACATACGGACGGACATGCATAAATCGACGTATAAGGTTATTCTATTCATATTCTCAAAAGGAACCATGTGTCTATCTCGTTTCCTTTTGCCCGTTACAAACATATGCACAAAGACATAATACCCTGTACCACAGTGTGGTGAAGGGTATAAAAATCGACGCCTACGGGAGACAAAGATAACATTATTTAAAAAAATCCACCCTCTCCATTCTCGGGGTCAAATATTTTGTTGGTATAATTCGAATCTACACTAATTAAAGAATATCCCTACAAAATTTCAAATGAAAATCTTAAGAACTCTTGAAGATATAGCCGATTTATTGTGTCAGCATCAAATGACGGCTGAAGGGCTTCTCAAACTTTAAACGCTTTTTTCTCTAAACATTTTTTTGCGAATGACGGGCATGATAACTCAAAACTAATAATTCAATCGATTTCAAATTTTTACACGTTTCTCTGTGAGTGTATAGCTATCGTATGAACTAGGATAAAGCCAATCGGTGAAGATCTTCCTTATTTTTTATCTTGGTTTTTGGTAAAAATCGGCAATTTTCCAAAAATATTTTTTCAAAGGTCCACCATTTT
Organism: Musca vetustissima; assembly: GCF_032173495.1. Taxonomy (NCBI): domain Eukaryota; kingdom Metazoa; phylum Arthropoda; class Insecta; order Diptera; family Muscidae; genus Musca; species Musca vetustissima. The sequence continues at coordinate 77,787 of NW_026876622.1, forward strand.
GTTAATTTAGAGCGAAGTCATTAATACTAGTTCATACGAGAGCCAGACATGTACTCTTTCTAACACCGTTGGAATTTTCGGATTCCGATGTTCCAGTGAGGAGTATCATGCCCGCCATCAAAAATAAGGACTTTTTTTTAATTATAAAAAACAACAACAAAACAATAACAAACATTTTTGGTAAATTATTTTTCTTCCTTTTTAAATCTTCAGAAACAATGACGTAAATGACCTACATATCCAACGTATAATACATACGTCAGAAACGTCGGAAACCTACTCAAAACCATTAGGATTTTGACAAAATAGCTGTTTCCTTTAATAAATTATCAAATTACTTATGCTTTACTCAAATCCATATCAAATTTCAAAATTTTTATCTCCAAAAAGTTTGGAATTGTTTATCAGCTCCAGTAAGGAATAGTCAGATATATATAAAATTGATATATATTCTACAAAATACCTATATATGGTAATGATATTCAAATAAATAACGTTTACTACATTTATTACATTTTATACAGGTATATGACGTTTTCGACGTTTACACCTTTTTGACAGTCGAAAACCTGAAAATTCGTCGCACGGACCATCCCTGACCTTAACAAACATTGGTATTGATTTACCAGCCCATTGTAAATCTTTAAAAATTAAAATCGAGAAAATTATCTTTTTCAAGGTTTCCATTTAGCACACATTTGTTGTTTTTTTCAATAATTTTTCCATATGTGTTTTTTTCTTTGGTTTGACGAATATAATAACTTTCATCAAGCTGACAAAACTAATCAATAATTCACAAATCGTAGAAATATGTTCTTGTGATTGCATTTCGCATGAATAATGTATAGAATAGCCCACATCAAACAAAATTTTGCACCGCAAAACACTCCCATATTTGGTGTGGGTAAAAAAAACGGCAGCAGGCCTTGCAGATATTATTAAAATTCATGCGGATCATTTTAAAATAAATCATAACAATAGCAGAGGCTAATATGCTTTAACTGTCATCACTGAGAATATAATTGGGACTGAGAGCTACCTAAAAAAAATATTGACAGTCTCGTTCATGATTGATAGGAAATTTAGTTAGTATTGAATTTTAAATATTCCAATGGATATTTTGTGGCACGAAGTGGTTTGATTGGCAATTATCAAAAATTAAAAAATATATATATATATTATTTAAATTTTGAAATATTTAAATTATATATGACTGAGGTACTAAAATCTCCTCGTAATCTTAATCAGATAAATCTATTTGTGTGATATTTTTATTAGCTGCTATAACTCTTCTCAAAAAATAAAAAAATCCAAACCGTGATTAATAGCTCAAACCACCAATAAAAAGTACACCTACCATGGACCATAAAAAATTGAAATCCAGAAATAAAATTAGCTGCATTTTTTATATATCATTCTCACTAACAAAATTAAATGTTTTACTAAAATTATAATTTCTCTTAAAAACAACGATTAATTATAATGAACATCCAGATCCAAAATAGCAATTATAAGAACATTTTATGACAATCCATTAATTAAACAATTAAAAGAAATGCCATAAAACTTGTGGCGTCGGACACAAAAAATTTGTTTCCAAAAAAACATGATCGCTATCATCGCCAAACACCAAACAATAAAAACTTGTAATCGAAACGATCACGTGTTGAAAAGCTAAAACTAAATTTGAGAAATTACTACAACAACAACAACAGTGAAATTGACACTACAACAACGGGTGTCGTTTTCTGTTGTTGTTGTCGCTGGACAAAAATGTCATTAATGGCCGTCTATAGACTTAAATGTTCAATTAAGGAAAGTTGTTAAATTTATATGGGTTTTCAATAGCTTTGGTGGGCGTGAAGAGGTCATTTGTGTGGTCCGAGTTTATTATGACACATAAAATAGTTATATTCGGAGATCATCTGCACATAAAAATGTCATCTGAAAGAATTTTGAGACAATACTGACTAATGTTTCTTTGGACATTTTATAAATATTTTTTCTGGAGCCGATTTATGCATGTCCATCTACTGCTGTCCATGTTAAATTGTAAACAAAGTACAAGTCGCTTTTATAATCCGATTTGGATGAAATTTGGTTCAGTGCATTTATTTGGCCCAAGGACGAAATCCAATTCAGATTTAGATATAGCTCCCATATATATATTCGTCCGATTTTATGTAAATGGTTCACCAAAGTCCCTACAAAATTTGGCACGGTATATTGAATTGAGTCTAGAATAATGTGTGCTAAGTTTCGTAAAAATCGGTTCAGATTTAGATATAGCTCCCATATATATTTTCGTCCGATTTAAGATAAATGGTGCACCAAAGTCCCTATTTATCTATCGATTTACACGAAATTTGGCATAGTGTGCTGAATTAAGCCTAGCCTAGTTTTGTGAAAATCGGTTCAGATTTAGATATAGCTCCCATATATATATTTTCGTCCGATTTAATGTATATGGTGTACCAAAGTCCCTATATATCATTCGATTTGCACGAAATTTGGCATAGCTTAATGAATTAAGTCTAGAATGATGTGTGTTAAGTATCGTGAAAATCGACTCAGATTTAGATATAGCTCCTATATATTTTTTCTTCCGATTTTATGTAAATTGTACACTAAAGACCCAACGTTTGTCCGATTGCCACACAATTTTGTACAATGAACTGTTGTTACTATAGGAGGTGGTATAACCTAGAAGTTGGATATAAATGCTCCACCAAGGTGGGTCCAATCAGCACAAAATTTTGCACTACGTACTGAAGTTACTATCACATAACGTGTGGCAAGTTTAGTTTAAAATCGGTTTAGATTTCGATATAGCTTATATATAGCTACCATAGGCGAGGAGTTTTTAAATATTTTTTTCACGAGCTACAATAGGCGTAGATTTTTTAAATAATATATAATATTTTTTTATGAGTCTCCTATAGGCATGGATTTTTTAAAAAAATGTTGTTTGGAGCTCCAATTGGGGTGGAATTTAAAATAATTTTTAGCGACTGTTTACAACCACTTTGGATTTTATAAAAATTGGATTTGGATTTTATTTAAAAGATACCCTCCAATGAATTTAAATTACTGAAAATTAAGTCAAATGCCAAACAGAATCGTTGTTGCGTTTATGACACTACCACTTAAGTGTCACATTGACACATGATATTGACATTTGTAGCATGTTGAAGTGTCAATTTGTGGTGCTGCTGCTGCCGCTTGTTGCTGCAATGCTTCCCTTTCCCAACAAAAGTAAACTATTCATAGGTACCTCTACCGATAAACAGTAACCAATAGAGGTTTACTGATCGAACGACAAACGGCAGTGGAAACTAAGCGCCTTGGCGCCAATCACGTCCACTTTGTCAAGGGGTGTCTGAATGGCTCAAGTTTAAATTGAGAATTCGAAAAAAATCATGGCAACAAGCAATACATCGTCACACGTCATCCCATTCACAATTGTACCACAAACATACTTAACGGGTCCAACACACAAACAAATTTGAAAACCGACTGGAGAACAGAAAGGTTTTTGCGGATTACCATGCCGACTGGCCATATAAGAATGTGTGTGCGTGGAGGTAACGAATTTTTCTATGCCTAGTGCAATGACAGGTTCTCAAGATCTCTCGTTTGGCCATCATCCAAAGATGTCACAACGAATAAAGTTAGCCACTGCTGATCAACACCCTGGAAATGTTGGCCATGTTCTTTTGGTTGCATTCAACTGAAATTGAGAGTTGGATAAATATTTATGGCATTTTTCTTTATCTGGGTTCTACTTCTGTTCTGTTCAAAAGTCGCCATAAAAGAAGTGCAACAGAAAGAGGGCATATATTGCCGCTAATGAATGCCGTTCATAATTCAGGGAAACATAAATCTATAATGATGTGTAGATTTGCAAAAAAATACATAAAAAATTAATGACTATTTGAGTGGAAAGAAGAACATTGATTTATGATATCGAAGGTATGAAATATTTTATAATTAAAAAATATGTATTATGATAGGGACATGAACAACAGCTGCAGAACAGATGGTATTTTTCATAGTCAAACTCAATTAACAAGGGAAAAAGAAAATATGTTAGCTGTGTGGGAATGGTTTTAGGATGGTGTGTCATGATAAACTGGAGTTTAAAAAATGTCTTAATAAATCCACGCCTGGTAGAAACATAAAAAAGTCGGACGGGGCCGACTATATGATACCCTTCACCACTTTGGGTATATTCAACAGATGAACCCTAACAGACGTCGCTTTTTTAAAGGACCAGTTAAATGAAATTGGATCCATAAGCAAGTCATTCTGCAACCGATACTATATTTCATTTTCTGAACCGATTTCAGGAAACTTAACACACATCATTCTAGACCTAATTCATTACGCTGTGCCAAATTTGGTGCAAACCGAAATATTTTAAGGGACTTTGGTACATCATTTACCTTAAATCGGACGAAAATACATATGGGAGCTATATATAAATCTGAACCGATTTTCAGGAAACTTAACACACATCATTCTAGACCTTATTCATTACGCTGTGACAAATTTCGTGCAAATCGAAAGATATATAGGGACTTTGATACACCATTTACATTTAATCGGACGAAAATATATATGGGAGCTATATCTCAATCTGAACCGATTTTCACGAAACTTAACACACATCACTCTAAACTTAATTTAGTACGCTATACAAAATTTCGTGCAAATCGAATGATTTTCAGATACTTTGATGCACCATTTACATTAAATCGGATGAAAATATATATGGGACCTATATCTAAATCTGAACCGATTTTCATGAAACTTAACACACATCACTCTAGACTAAATGTAGTCCCAAATTCCGTGCACATCGAAGGATATAAAGCGACTTCGGTGCATTATTTACCTACAATCGGACTAAAATATATTATGGGAGCTATATCTAAATCTGAACCGATTTTCACGAAACTTAATACACATCATTCTAGACCTTATTCATTACGCTGTGCCGACTTTCGTGCAAATCGAAAGATATATAGGGACTTTGGTACACCATTTACCCTAAATCGCACGAAAATATATATATATATATATATATGGGAGCTATATCTGAATCTGAACCGATTTTCAGGAAACTTACCACACATCATTCTGGACTTAATTCAATACGCTATACCAAATTCCGTGCAAATCGAAAGATATATAGGGACTTTGGTACATCATTTACATTAAATCGGACGAAAATATATATGGGAGCTATATCTAAATCTGAACCGATTTTCCCGAAACTTAGCACACATCATTCTAGGCTTAATTTGGTACGATATACCAAATTTCGTGCAAATCTAAAGATATTTAGGGACTTTGGTACATCATTTACATTAAATCGGACGAAAATATGTATGGGAGCTATATCTAAAAATGAACCGATTTTTCGCAATTTCAATAGTGTTCGTCCTTGGGCCAAGTAAATGAGCTGTACCAAATTTCATCCAATTCGGATGATAAATGCGACCTGTACTTTGTTTACAATTTAACATGGACCGACGGACGGACATGCATAAATCGACTTCGAAAGTGATTCTATACATATTGTCTAAAGGAACCATGTGTCTATCTCGTTTTCTTTTGCCGGTGACAAGCATATGCACCAAGACATAATAACCTGTACCACAGTGTGGTATTGGGTATAAATATTTATTGTAGCTCCAGAAAAAAATTACTTTAAAAATCCACGCCTATTGGAGATCAAGGAAAAAATTATTTAAAAAGTCCACGATGATATGATATTTATTTTAAATTATATTTTTTTATTGAAAATTGTTAGTTATTGTTTTAACTTCACACCCGCCTATGTGTGAATAATTATAATTCATCCTCACATCCGAACAATTATACAATTTGTTTTGGCATTGTTTTTTTCGCTCTCTGTTTTAATTTTACATAATTATTCGCATGATAATTGTTTGGCTGTTGTTCATATTTTTTCAAATTTTTTTAGTTTTTCCCCTACCAACTATTTAATTAGATTTTAATGATGATATCATTTTATACTATTTACACTTAGTTACAGAGCCTAAAAAAAGAACAGATAATAATTTTTAGTTTTTCGCTTTGTTTGTTTAGTTTTGTTTTGCGTTATCATTAATTTCCTCTAGATTTTAATTTTTTTCTTGGCTAACATAAATTTTATTCTATGAACGTCATATACGTTTTTTTGCATACCTTGAAAATTATAGAAAAAAAATAGCAGACCATTTTTTTAATTTGGCAGAACATTTTATAACTTCTAAAAAGGGGCGAGGAAAACAAAAAAAAACCTATTATCATCATTATCATGATAGTGATTATGCAGGTGTAAATTTATAAAATAAACATAACGTAATTATATACGTACATGTATGAAGATTATGTTATGATATTTTCCCTTGGTCTCATGTTTACTTTTCCGCTGTGATTTTTTTTTTCATTTTGGTTATGACGTCAATATTTTGGGGAAGCAGAAAAATAAAAACTAAAACTTCCATAGTTTTCTACAAAAGATATGATATCATTATAAATTAACGCATAATAATATTATGAACTAGGTTCAAGGTAAAAAAGAAGAAGATTAATGGCAAACAATAAGTTTTTACATTTTACATAGTTTACAAAATTGTCGGCAATAAAACAATAATATTCTTAGAAACCTGCCATAGGCTTAGGATTTTTATACCCTATAAAACTATGTTGTTAGGGTATTATAGCTTTGTACAGTCCCAAGAGTTTGTAACGCCGCGGAATATTGGTCATAGACCCACCTTTAAGTATACCGATCGTCATATCTCGACTAGCTGAGTCGATCTAGACATGTGCGTCCGTCCATCCGTCCGTCTGTCCATTATAATTTGTAAACACGATACAGGCCACAGTTATGGACCAACCTTCACAAAATTTCGCATGTAGGATAGGTTCTGGCCAATGAAGACCCCTATTGTTTTTGGTAAATATCGGTTAATGTTTAGGAGATGAAATGGACCAAATACTTAATTTTTGTCGGTTTTTCTGGTCGCTCCAGAGACCGCAATTATAGCTTAAACATCACATGGAGAAGGGGATCGGGTCAAAGAATAATCATGCTTGTTTTGATAAAGATTGGTCAATATTTTAATATTTGTGAAAAATGACAAATTTTGTATTCTTTGGCATATATATTTACCTCTGAAGGACATAGGCCCGAGAAGTTGATAATATATCCGAGAGGAGTTGTTGACCTTTAAATTGATACCAATTATATTGTCGTATGTGCTCGGATGTGGGAGTTACACTTAAATATCTACAGGTGTTTACGTTATTCAGTTACACTGTAGGGCGGAAATATAGCGCTGATCACTTTGAAATTTTCCACAAGGATCCAGGTATGATCAAGGACAACACATATATTTTTTGGTGATGATCAGATAATAATATTGGGATGAAGTGAACCGAAAACTTAGTTTTTTTTCGAGTCGACCTATAGGTCACAGTTATAAGCCAAACATCACTATACAACACACGGTGAAGGCAACCTGAACAAGTAATCAGAAGGGCTGTACTGAATATTAGTAATATTCGGAAAATATGTCAGTGTAAGGAAGAGGTGCTGTTATCCTCTTATCGGAAATGAGGGTTCAACTATACTGAAATATTGCCCGGGCTCGGAATAAAACTTCGCTAAAAGTTAGAGTTCCGTTGTAGTTGTGTAGGGTATCGTGTACCGTCCGACTATACTGCACGGCTCACTTGTTTTAAATAATTATTTTAAAGACCTGACATAGGCGCATATTTTTATAATAATCTAGAATATAGGCGTAGAATTTTAAAATATTTTTTTCGTGAGTCTAACATAGGGGTATATATTTCGAATATTTATACCCTTCACCACACTGTGGTACAGGGTATTATGCCTTTGTGCGTATTTTTGTAACAGACAAAGGGAATCCAGATAGACACAGGGTTCCTTTTGAGAATATGCATAGAATCACTTTCTAAGTCGATTTATCATGTCCGTCCATCCGTCCGTTCGTCTGTCCGTCCGTCTGTTGATGTTAAATTGTAAACAAAGTACAGGTCGTATTTTTGATCCGATTTGGATGAAATTTGGCACAGCTCATTTATTTAGCCCAAGGACGAACCCTATTGAAATTGGTGAAAATCTGTTCGGATTTAGATATAGCTCCCATATATAGTTTCGCCCCATTTTAGGTAAAGGGTGCACTCCCTATATATCTTTCGATTTGCACGAAATTTGGCATAGCGTACTGAATTAAGTCTAGAATGATGTGTGCAAAGTTTCGTGAAAATCGGTTCAGTTTTAGATATAGCTGCCATATATAGTTTCGCCCGATTTTATGTAAATAGTGCACCAAAGTCCCTATATATCCTTCGATTTGCACGCAATTTTGTATAGCGCGTTAAATTGGGTCTAGAATTACATATGTTAAGTTTGTTGAAAATCGGTTCATATTTAGATATAGCTCCCTGATATATTTTCGTCCGATTTTATGTAAATAGTGCACCAAAGTCCCTATCTATTCTTCGATTTTCACGAACTTTGGCAATGTGTACACAGTTTCGGGAAAATCGGTTCAGATTTAGATATAGCTTCCATAAATATTTTCGTCAGCTTTTATGTAAATGGTGCACCAAAGTCCCTATATATCCTTCGGTTTGCACGATATATGGCATAGCGTACTGAATTGAGTCTAGAATGGCGTGTGCTAAGTTTCGTGAAAATCGGTTCAGATTTCGATATAGCTCCCATATATATTTTCGTCCGATTTAATGTAAGTGGTGCACCTAAGTCTCTATATATCTTTCGATTTGTACGAAATTTGGCATGTCGTACTGAATTAAGCCTGGAATGATGTGTGTTAAGTTCCTAGAAAATCGGTTCAGATTTAGATATAGCTCCCACATATAGTTTTTTCATTTTTCATTTTATTTTCCAAAACATACCATATATGTTTCGAACGGGTATCTGATAGAGATTATATTTTTAACAGTGCGGCATACTGAGTAGCGTGTATCATGATTGCTATAAATCAATTTCCATAAATTTGTCCCATTGTACGCAAACGATGCTTAATCTGTCCGATTGAAATTAAATTTAGCATAGGTTGCAGAAAGGTGTATGTTCCTTCGATGGACCATTGACATGCAAGTGTAAGGATACATATGTACAATATACATAAAGTGGTGAAGGGTATCATGTCCGACTTTACTACTTTCCTTACTGATTGTTTCATTAGTCTACCATAGGCGTCGATTTTTTAAATAATTTGTTTAAGAGTATATTTATCTACGCCCCTGATTTTATCTACTTGTTTCTAATTACATATTTTGAAGGTAAAGAAAACAAATTGTATTTACAAACAAATATCTCAGTTAATAATGTCTATTGACAGCTATATATATATATATATATATACGTAAGTATGTATGTATTGATTGTGTGGGCATTTAAATTGATATTGACACAAATTTAATGGATCTCAGAAATAAAACGTTTGTTTGCCCAGCAATACTGCATAGCTGGCTGACTTGACGTTCATGATTTCAGTTTCTTCGGAATACCTCCTCTTTACCTCTGCTTAGCAATGGAACTTAATGAGCATTTGAGCATACACTTAACGGACTGGTCATTTGGATGCCAAGATTTGAAAGCCAACCAAACGACAATTAGTGACAAATTTGAATTTGAATTTTTTGCATGTGAGATAAGTATTGAAAGAGGGGGCTTGACAAACAAACTGGCCATATCCGTGATTCGGTGGTGTCAATGTGTGTAATTAACAAATGGACAAAACAAAACACTTCTTAAAAAATAAATTCAAATTAAAAATGACAACTTAATGTCCATTTGTTGTTGTTTTATTTACTTAATAAATAAATAAATTAACAAAAAATAAAATCGAAAAAAAGACAAACATTGACATCAAATATTTAAATTCCAATTATTTTAGCGCCACACGCTTAACCGGTCATTTTCATGGCAAAGATAATAAATCAATTTTGAAGTATTTGATTTTAAATCACGAGATAATTTTAATTGAAAACGAAAAATAAAATCAAAACACAAAATTCTGAAATTTGGGTTAAAAGCAAACTCTTGTTTCGAATTCGGCATGATGATAAATTTTCTTTAGATGCAAATAATTTTTTTTTTTTTCAAATTTAATTTTCAAAACTTTTATTTAATTTAAATAATTGGCAAGCAGGCAGGCAGTTGCAACAAATTGTTAAGATTTCATCAGAGATATATTTTTCAAATGAGTGTTTATATTTAAAGCTCTTTATAAATCTATTTGATCTTCTCTATGGCAATAAAGTGCAATTTTCTAATACTCTAGACTCATAATTCTTACAAATCACCTTGTTGTTGCTGCTGATACTTGAAAAGGCTACCGCCATCAGTAAATCAAATCCTCTTAAAGGCTTAACAAATGCAGATTAGATTTTTACAAAGTCTGTCTAATGTCTCGGCTCATTAAAAAAAAAAAAAAAAAAAAAACAAAACAAAAATGTTGCAAACGTTGCACAAAACAAGCCATACAACAACATCAGCAGCAATGCTTATCGCCCCACAAAACTACCTGTGGCATGGAACATGGAAATTACCCATTGAGACTGATAGATAGATTGATAGATGATAACAATGCAACAAGAAACAAATGATGAGGTGGTATGCGAAGGGAAGTGAAGAAAAAATGATTTTTAGAAAATATTTTTCACGCCTTCAAATTAGGGCGTGTTTTTTTTTCAAATAATTTTTTTCTAAAGCACCTATAGGCGTGTATGTTTTTAAGCCACCAAATAATTACCGATTTTTTTTAACATTTTCTTCAAGGCTCCAAATAAGTAGCCTTGGATTTTTATACCCTACACAACTATGTTGTCAGGGTATTATAGCTTTGTGCAGACCCAAAAGTTTGTAACGCCGCGAAATATTGGTCCTAGACCCACCTTTAAGTATACCGACCGTCATATCTCGACTAGCTGAGTCGATCTAGACATGTGCGTCCGTCCATCCGTCCGTCTGTCCATTATAATTTGTAAACACGATACACGCCACAGTTATGGACCAACCTTCACAAAATTTCGCATGTAGGATAGGTTCTGGCCAATGATGACCCCTATTGTTTTTGGTAAAGATCGGTTAATATTTAGGGGATAAAATAAACCAAATACTAAAATTTTGTTGGTTTTTCTGGTCGTTCTAGAGGCCGCAAATATGACCCGAACATCGTGAAATTTTGCATGGGGAAGGGAATAGGGCCAAAGAATAAGCATGTCTTTTTTGATAACGATCGGTCAATATTTAGCGAGTCAAATGGACCCTGACTTTTGTGTGAAAAATGACAAACTTTGTATTCTATAGCGTATATATTTAACCCTGAAGGACATAGACCCGAGAACTTGATATTATATCCAAGAGGAGACAGTATGAGGAAGAGGTGCTGTTTACCTCTAATCGGGCAACAGGGTGCAAATATCAGGAAATATTGCCCAGGCTCGGAATAAACATCCGCAGAAATTTTCCGTGGTAGTTGTGTAGGGTATCGTATGGTCCGCTCACTGGTTTTAAATATTTTTTCGAGGCTCGAAATAAGAGCGGATCCTTCACCACTCTGTGGTACATGGTATTATGTCTTTGTGCATATGTTTGTAACAGGCAAAAGTTAACGAGATAGACACAAGGTTCATTTTGAGAATATGCATAGAATTACTTTCTGAGTCGATTTATGCATGTCCGTCTGTCCGTATGTCCATGTTAAATTGTAAACAAAGTACAGGTCCCAATTATTACTCGAATATGATGAAATTTGGCATAGCTCATTCATTTGGCCCAAGGACGAACCCTATTGAAATTGGAGAAAATCGGTTCAGATTTAGATATAGCTCCCATATATAGTTTCGTCCGATTTTTTGTGAATGATACACCAAACTCCCAATATTTGTCCGATTGGGACAAAATTTAGCACAGAGTACTGAATTAGGGCCAGACTGATGTCTGCGAAATTTTATTAAAATCGGTTCAGATTTAGATATAGCTCCCATATATAGTTTCGTCCGATTGTATGTAAATGATGCACCAAACTCCCGCTATTTGTCCGATTGGGACAAAATTTTGCAGAGAGTACTGAATTAGGTCCACACTGATGTCTGCGAAGTTTTATTAAAATCGGTTCAGATTTAGATATAGCTCCCATATAAAGTTTCGTTCGATTTTTGGCGAATGGTACACCAAACTCTTAATATTGATTCGATTGAAACAAAATTTTGCAAAGAGTACTAAATTAGGTGCAGACTGATGTCTGCGAAGTTTTGTTCAAATCGGTTCAGATTTAGATATAGCTCCCATATATAGTTTCGTCCGATTTTTTGTGAATGATGCACCAAACTCACAATATTTGACGGATTGGGACAAAATTTTGCAGAAAGTACTGAACTAGGTGTAGACAGATGTCTGCGAAGTTTTGTTAAAATCAGTTCAGATTTAGATATAGCTCCCATATATAGTGTAGGCCGATTTTTTGTAAACGAGGCACTAAACTCCCAACATTTGTCCGATTGAGTAAAATTTTGGATGACGAATGTAATTGAGGAAAAAACGATGTGTGATAAGGTTTATTGAAATCGGTTCAGATTTTGATATAGGTCTTAATATAAATATAAATTGTACACCAAAGAATCCAAGTCCGCCCGTTTGACATGTAATTTTTCGTTGATTTCAGAATGGTATGTGTATGGGTATTTTTTTTTTTTTTTTTGAAATATCTATCTAGATAGCACATTTAATTTCGCCCGATTCCATCTCAATGGTCCTCCAATGATTCTATGTCTGTTCTATCTACAGGATTTTGTAAATATTAACATCTCTTGTTTGTACCTAAAGTGGTGAAGGGTATCATATAGTCGGCCCCGTCCGACTTTTGAACATTCCCTACATGTTTAAGTATTATTATTACACATAAAAACCTGAAAAAAGCCTCCTCCCATATTTTGGCCTGGTGTCTGCGATAATCTTGGCTTAGTAAAAATTATTTGAAATTTCTTTGACAGTAATAACAACACCAGAGGAATAGCTGCCTACTGTAAAAGCGGTTACCATCAAAGTGGTCCTAAAATTAATGCTACTCCCATAAACATTCATTATGAGCATAATTTTTTGCAGCTTGGCTCAAATTATATCTTCAGTTCAGCAGATTAAATTTTGCGGTTTGCTTCTATAACGCAAACGACAGAGCGAGAAAAAAATGTTAAGACCCTCTTCAACCATTGACAAGCCTATCGTAATGATCATCATTGGATCAGATAATATATACTTGGTACATTATGCCTGTGATGTATGTATGTGTTAGTGCAAGGTTTTCATTACAAATGTTGTGGTTTTGTTTTGAAAACTTCAATTAAGTTTGGTTTTAAGATTTCTCTTTTTAGGTGAATTTAAATTGTTTTCAATTAAACGCCCACGCCTATTGGTGGTCTTGAAAAAAATTATTTAAAAAATAAAGGGCTATTTGTGGTTGACCACGCATATGGTAGATCCCGAAAAAAATCCAAGCCTATTAAAGGCCACGAACAAAAATTATTTAAAAAAATCCAAAAAAAAAATTAAATAAGAAAATCCACGCCTGTGGTAGATCCCGAAAAAATTAATAAAGAAAATCCACGCCTATGGTAGATCCCGAAGAAAAAATATTTAAAAAAATCCACGCCTATTGTAGATCCCGAAGAAAAAATATTTAAAAAAATCCACGCCTATGGTAGATCCCGAAAAAATATATTTAAAAAAATCCACGCCTATGGTAGTAAAAAAATATTTAAAAAAATCCACGCCTATGGTAGATCCCGAAAAAATATATTTAAAAAAATCCACGCCTATGGTAGATCCCGAAAAAAATAATTAAAAAAAATCCTCGCCTATGGTAGATCCCGAAAAAAAATAATTAAAAAAATCCACGCCTATGGTAGATCCCGAAAAAAAATAATTTAAAAAAATCCTCGCCTATGGTAGATCCCGAAAAAAAATAATTAAAAAAAATCCACGCCTATGGTAGATCCCGAAAAAAATTAATTAAAAAAACCGACGCCTATGGTAGATCCCGAAAAAAATTAATTAAGAAAATCCACGCCTATGGTAGATCCCGAAGAAAAAAATATTTAAAAAAATCCACGCCTATGGTAGATCCCGAAGAAAAAAATATTTAAAAAAATCCACGCCTATGGTACATACCGAAAAAAATATTTAAAAATCCATGCCTATGGTAAATCCCGAAAAAAAATATTTAAAAAAATCCACGCCTATGGTAGATCCCGAAGAAAAAAATATTTAAAAAAATCCACGCCTATGGTAGATACCGAAAAAAATATTTAAAAAATCCATGCCTATGGTAAATCCCGAAAAAAATATTTAAAAAAATCCACGCCTATGGTAGATCCCAAAGAAAAAAAATTTTAAAAAAATCCACGCCTATGGTAGATACCGAAAAAAATATTTAAAAAATCCATGCCTATGGTAAATCCCAAAAAAAATATATTTAAAAAAATCCACGCCTGTGGTAGATCCCGAAAAAAAATATTTAAAAAGTCCACGCCTATGGTAAATCCCAAAAAAAAACATTTAAAAAAATCCACGCCTATGGTAGATCCCGAAAAAAAAATATTTAAAAAGTCCACGCCTATGATAAATCCCGAAAAAAATATTAAAAAAATCCACGCCTTTTCTCATCCTCATTATCCACGCCTATGGTAGATCCCGAAAAAAAATATTTAAAAAGTCCACGCCTATGATAAATCCCGAAAAAAAATATTTAAAAAGTCCACGCCTATGATAAATCCCGAAAAAAATATTAAAAAAATCCACGCCTATTGGTGGTCATGAAAAAATTATTTTAAAAATCCACGCCTTTTCTCATCCTCATTATCCACGCCTATGGTAGATCCCGAAAAAAAATATTTAAAAAAATCCACGCCTATTGGTGGTCATGAAAAAAATATTTAAAAAAATCCACGCCTATTGGTGGTCATGAAAAAAATATTTAAAAAAACCCACGCCTATTGGTGGTCATGAGAAAAATTTTTTAAAAATCCACGCCTTTTCTCATTCTCATTATCCACGCCTATGGTAGATCCCGAAAAAATAATATTTAAAAAATCCACGTCTATGGTAGATCCCGAAAAAAAATATTTAAAAAATCCACGTCTATGGTAGATCCCGAAAAAAAATATTTAAAAAAAAACCACGCCTATTGGTGGTCATGAAAAAATTATTTTAAAAATCCACGCCTTTTCTTATTCTCATTATCCAAGCCTATGATAGATCCCGAAAAAAAAATATTTAAAAAAATCCACGCCTATGGTAGATCCCAAAAAAAAAATATTTAAAAAAATCCACGCCTATGGTAGATCCCAAAAAAAAAATATTTAAAAAAATCCACGCCTATTGGTGGTCATGAAAAAATTATTTTAAAAATCCACGCCTTTTCTCATTCTCATTATCCACGCCTATGATAGATCCCGAAAAAAAATATTTAAAAAAATCCACGCCTATGGTAGATCCCGAAAAAAATTATTTAAAAAAATCCACGCCTATTGGTGGCCATGAAAAAATTATTTTAAAAATCCACGCCTTTTCTCATTATAGCAACGGAACCGTTTCTTTTCTTCCTCCGTACCAATTTTTTTTCCTGAAGATCTACAGCATTGACCTTGAAAAACAGTTGTGTGTTATTTTTTCGAAGTCCCCCACATGTGGAAGCAAAACATAAATCCCAGCTGATGAAATTTAATGACTAATCGGACCCCAACTAACCCAAAGCCCAAAGAAGAAGATGTAGCAGCTAAAAGAATACCAAACAAATAAAGACCATCATCTAAACAAAAACAAAGACAGAAAGAACAACACCCAAATAAACATTTCAAAATGAGTTATTTATGGTGTTTTCTTGCACGAACTTTGCCGGCGATCCCTCCCCATAATACATACAAACATACATTTATACCCCGAAATTAATATCTTCAAAAGCTTCGACCATCGTATTGAAATGCACGCATCAAATACTCCATGCCATGCCATCCCATCCCGCTTTTTTATCTAATCCGCCGCTAATCAATGCCGTTGTGTCTTCACGTTACGACGTATTTGGTTCAGAAGACAAAAAAATTGGCTTTAATGATTTCGGCACATCTATATTTTTTGTTTAGTGCAAAGGGGTCGGAGGATGGTGTGAATGATTCATTTGATATTTTTTTTTTTTTTTGGGGGGGAGGAATCTTGTGAAGTAATAAAGCTAATATTTGTTGTTTTTTTTATTCACACATGTATAGATTTGAGATTTAGTTTGGGGGGCTTTTTTGTGTGAAAAATCCTTGACAAAAAAAGAATAGAATTATATTTTTTTCCGATTTAATTGAGGAAGTGATTTTTGGGTGATTTAAACATTTTAATCTCTTTCCAACCCAAGTGCTGTTGTTCGATTTGGGACCGCCCACATATCTGCTATGTTTGTAGCTGCTGCTGCTGTTATGACAAGTTCGTGCTTATCTGCAGATTTCAGAGGTTTCTCTTAATTTTTTTCTTTAATAATTAATATAATAATCGGCTTGTTTGGCGGGTTGTAATTATTTTTGGACCTATTAAAGGGTGATTATTGGATTACAAACCACACCTGGTAGTAATTACAGGAAAATAATTAATTTCATAATCGTCTTTTTTTTGAGGTGTCAAGAGAGCTTAGATTTTTTTTAATATGTTTTGAAGGTCCCAAATAAGACGTGGATTTAAAAAAAAAAAAACTTTCTAAGTCATTTATTAAATAACTTAACAAGTCGTGAATTTATTAAAAAGTATGTTTTCAAGGCCTTAACAAGGATTATTATAGATCTTTACAAACCATGTTTTTTTTAATAATAATATTTTTTCAAGATCTTAATGTTGGGCATGTACAAGTAAAATGAAACACAAGACACGTCTGCTCTCTTTGGTGGTTTATTCGCAACAGACAGAATTTGAAATCTGATTGCAATAATGCAAACTCACACAGTTGTAAATATTTGCATTGACATACATAGTTGTATTCTTAAAGTACTTATGACTACCAATTACCAATACTCCTCCTCAATGAAAATATTTACATTTATTATTTACATTCTTAATTCTAACAATTCATTATTCCGTTCCTATTCAAGTTCTTTATTACCTAGTAATTCATTTTTATTTATTTCTTTTTATTTATACTTCTATACGTTTACTATATAACTTTTCTGCACCCTTTGTTGCTTGCTTGCAATATGTGAATATTTTCTTCTGTTCTTCAGGTAACTGGACTGCGTCACCGTATTCCACATATTAGGTACTTGCTCACCACACATATCTTCACAAGTTGTCTCTGAGCACATAAAATTCACGGTGTTGTAAACCTTCGCCGGTCTACCTGTGTGACCACGCACAATTCTTGGTCTTCCTGGACCTCTCTTTATTACAGTTTCTGGGATTTCGCCTTCATCGTTTTCCCTTTCATTTGCTGACTCATAGTCGCTCTCATCCTGTTGTTGATGATGTACAGTCTTGCTTTTAATTTCATTCGGCTCCTCTATTTTTGTCAATAAATCGAATTGTACGTACTCCTTTTGATCTGCTTCAACGAAATATACATCTCTGCTGACTATATGTTGCCAGTTTGTTTCTCATACAAACGATAGCCTCTCGATACATCAGAGTAACCAACCATTACGTTCTCTTTTCCCTTGGTGTATTGCTTCTTCTTTATTTCGATAGCCGTTGATCCAAAAATTCTTAAATGCTTCACTGTTGGCTTCCGCTCAAACAAACCTCATACGGAGTAACATTTTCCAAGGCATTTGTTGGTGCTCTGTTTCTCAGATATGCTGCTGTGTACACTGCCTCTGCCCAAAGTTGTTGTGGTAAACCGCTATCTACCAGCATACAGCGCGCCATCTCAACCAACGTTCTGTTGCAACTCTCAGCAACACCATTTTGCTGTGGAGTGTACTGTACTGTAAACTGCTTGACGATCCCATGATCTCTCAAATAACTGTCGAACTCTTTGTTTACGTACTCACTGCTGTTGTCGCTGCGCAGAATTTTGATTTGCTTTCCCAATTGCTTCTCTGCCATTGCCTTGTATTCTTTAAATTTCTCCAGAACTTCGTCTTTACCCTTTATGAAGTACACACACACATAGCCGCTCTTGTCGTCGATGAACGTGAGTATGTATTTGGCACCACCACACGAAACTGTACTGATTGGTCCACACACATCAGAGTGCACAATTTCTAACAGCTCTCTCGCTCTATTCTCTGATGTTGGAAACGGCTTTACTGCGTATTTACTCTTCTTACAAATGGTACAGTCAATCTTTTCAGGTACATGTAGTTTCAAACTAGACACCATCTCATTGTTCGCCAATTGCCTCAGACTTGTGAAATTCAAGTGCCCGTACCTCTTGTGCCATTTCATGACGTCATCAGTCGTGTTGCATGCAAAAAACATTTGATTTTTAGTAACTCCATACAAAAACAAATTACCTATCTTTTTTGCTTCCAACATTCGGCTACCTCTCTTGGTGATCGTTACCGACTTGTTCGTAAATTTTACAATACAACCATTGCTCACAGCCTTTCCCACCGAAATAAAGTTGCATTGTAGGCACGGTATGAACAGAACATCTTTCAGCGTTATGTCGACATGTTTGATGTAAACATCACCTTTGCCTGTTGATGTGATTCGACTGTTGCCTGCGAGCAAAACTTCTTCTCTGTGCTCTTCAAACCTTGTGAACATGCTTCGCTCACAGCACAAATGAGAAGATGCACCACTATCAACACACCAAACTCCTCTGTTGGTTGCTCTCTCTGTCGACACTGAAAATGCTTTATGCTGCTCTCTGTACTCTGCTTCTGAGTCTCTGTCTCTACAATGCGCTGCGTAGTGACCAGGGCGTCCACAATTGAAGCATTTAAAATTGCGTGTTTTTCGCTGAGTACCGCTACCTGCTCCGTTATTTTCGGCGTCATTGTTGTTTTTGTTCTGATGATTAGCCTTTTTGTATTTGCTTGTGCGTGCCATAAAAATCTGAACATCGTTATCTTCACGTGCATTGTTGTTGTTCACTTTTCGACGATCACATTCCTCACCCAATTTGATTTTTATACTACTCAATTTTGGCAGCTCATCTCTCGCTTCCAATGCGACTACTAAGTTGTCGTATGACCTGGGCAGACCTGCTAATAACATAATAACATACAGCTCCTCCTGTAGAGCTATTCCCGTTTCTGCCAATTTCTCCACAATGGACACGAATTTACATATGTACTCCTGTACATCTTCGTCTTCCGACATACGCATTTGAATTAACTGTTTGAACAGCGTTACCTTTCGTACCGGTCCCTTTGGCCTATGTACATCTTTCAAAGCGTCCCACGTCTCTTTGGCTGTTGCGCAGTTCTTTATGTGAGCAATCTGCACTGGTGTTGCACTCAATATTATGGTTGCTGTGGCTTTCTCGTCTTTTGACTTCCATGATGCTACCTCGTTGGTATTCGTCGCAGTTGGCTTCGGCTTTTCCAACTCTCCATTTACCACAGACCATAAATCCTGATGAACCAGGATGCTCCTCACTTGCAGACTCCATGAATCGTAGTTCGAATCGTCCAATTTTGCAATATTGTACAACGAATTCATTTTTTCTCCTATTTCACACTGTTGTGTCTCTACGCGATCATTACTTTTTTTTTACTTTTTATTTTTTCTCTCTTTTTGCTTGCACACAGACTCTATTTTGCTCTGTCGCTGCCTGGGCCCATAACCTGTTGGGCATGCACTAGAAATAAAACACAAGACACGTCTGCTCTCTTTGGTGGTTTATTCGCAACAGACAGAATTTGAAATCTGATTGCAATAATGCAAACTCACACAGTTGTAAATATTTGCATTGACATACATAGTTGTATTCTTAAAGTACTTATGACTACCAATTACCAATACTTAACAAGGCGTGGATTTTTTAAATATTAGTTTTTCAAGCCACCAGTTTTCTAGGCGTCAGAAAATTTGCATATAAATATTATGACGTCAGTATGAGTATTTTCACAAATTGAACTTATCGAACCGAGTATTAATTTCAACTGTAATTGCAAATCACGATTTGCATTCAAAACCTATGCTTCAACAAAAACCGTAAATGTTTAATTTTTTTATCATATCCATATGTATGACTAAAAATAAAATCATGGTCTTAACTTGTTCTGCACATAATACTATTTACTTAAACATGTGCAACTAACTGTGTAATGTATTAAGTGTGTTAAAATCAACACGATCATTATAAGTGCACAAATTCCTAAAGAATGAAATCAGATTTTTAGGTTTTGATACCAAGGCTGTAAGTGGTATAGGGTGTATCGAAACACAATTTTAAATTAATTTCAAATATATTTTTTATTCCCTCCACCTTAGTATGGTCATTGCGTTTGTAACTCATCGAAATATTCATTTCCGACCCTATAAAGTATATATATATATATATTGTTGATTAGGGTAAAATTCTAAGACGATCCAGCCATGTCCGTCCGTCTCACAGTGGGAAAAAATGCAGATCTAGCGCGCAGAAAATCAAAGTAGATGTTTTACTGTATGTTTATCGATATTTTGGATAAGAATAGATTTAGATGGACAATTTTAATTATTTTATGAAAAAATTTGGCAATTTTTTTTTTATTAACCCATTAAGCGCCGATTTTTTTTTTGAAAAACTTAAATTTTTAGGTGAAAATTACTATTTTGAAGCATTTGAAACATTTTATAATAAACAACATTTTTCGTTATAACTAATAGTACTCCTAAAATGGGAGCTTCTTTTAAAAATTCCGAAACATTTGGATGGTAAAAAGTGGGTTAAGGGCAAACACTATTGTTATTATATATATCTTTATTATTATTAATATTACATATCTAAAACATTAAACTATATATATTTTACAAAATTTAGGCGTTACTTATTAAATACTAATCACATTCAGAATCCGAGTTTTGATCTGAATTAGTTGGTAGCATTGTATCCTCCAGTAGTTTAAGGACTTCTTAAGATAGTGGCTTACTATATCGATGGTTAGGAGATGTACTACGAGACAAACTTGATATTTTTGGATCAGAAGAAAATAGCAACCTATTAAAAAGATCCCTCATTGTTTCCTCACGACTAATTTGTCTGGTGTACAGTTCCCTGTGGTTCCGAAAGTCCTTATTTCTGGATTCCATGGCTTCTTCAGACAACATACCTATGGGCAAAGCTGCACATTTAATTATATCAGCCAATTTCCATGCTGACGCTCCATTTGTTTTTTGTTCCTTCTGGCGGCCATACATTTCGTTTTAAATCGCGTACATAGCGTGGTAACTGTTCGACAAATCCCTTTAGCGTTTGCATAATCGGTAGCATTAACTCCAAGTCTATTTAATGCATATTCCTTTACATCAGAGCCATTTTTAGATTTTAGCCAAAGAGCTCTCTGTACAAAATTGACATTTTTCCACTTCACTTGTTTAAGAACTAAAATAAATCGCCATTCACTTGTTTATAACTTGTATAATCCCGTTCTTTGACACTTATTGAATGAGAAAAATCTATGAATGAACATTTGTTAAATGCGGATTTTTCATTCATAGGTAGAAAAGTCTATAAATAATATGTATTTTTGCATTCATAATTAACTGATACCTGTATCCGACCCTAACGAAATTCGTATGACAAAGAAATAAAGTCATCCGAAGTCATGTCAGTCATTGGAAACTCCATAACAGGTATAATAAAAGTCCATAAACTCCACCTCCACGAAAATCATAAATATAGGTAAAACAGTGTATATATGAATGTTACACCAATGATATTTTTCCAGGGTTCATAAAGTGGACCCTTTACCTGCGGTATTTTAGAAGACTCTTACAACCGATTTCGTTGTAATTTCAATTTTTATTTAGAAAGACATTTGGAATAAATGTATATTCAGGGCATGAGTTTAAAATCAACGTTTGGAGCAGCTTACTTAAATACCCTCATTTTCCTACTCACACCCAGTACTCTGGAACCTTAGGATGGACATTTTGAACTTGTTTTTTTCTTATCTGCTATGCTGTGATCTATTCCAAGTCATATTTGATGAATTATATCAAAAAAATTCACAAATTTTTAATTTTATTTAAAGGAAACCTTAAAAAAGCTTCCTACACCAAATTGGCATTTTTTCAAAAAAAATTGCCATAAATCCGAGAATCGCAGGAAGTCACAGGAAAAAATTTAGTATGATGTTCTAGACAGACACACAAGAAAAATAAAACAAAAATCAAAGCTGAACTCGACTGCACTCCATACTAAACCCCTATTTTAATTGAAGGAATTTAAAAAAACGGACCTTACATATATTTAGCCCGGAACACCTAAATTAAAATAACTTATGGGTTATATAACTATACAATTTAATTAAATACCAATACTATATATCAAAAATGGACAAAATTTTATAATAATATATTCACAGAATGAACACGACCATCGCAATTTTATAGCTAAAAAATGCCATTTTTAACATTGGAAAAATTTTCTATTTTAAATGTACCGTTATTCCGTTCTAGCTTATTAATTCGGATTATTTTATACGGACTTAAGTACTCTCAACACTCTACTTTAAAACTGCATTAATGTTATAAAGTTTCCTTCAACTTCATTTTTTGATTTTCTGCGCGCTAGATCGGTATTTTTTCCCACTGTGCGTCTGTTGTAATCACGCTATCATCTGAAGGAATTGAGATAGGGTGCTGAAATTTTGCATAGGTTTGTCTTTTGTCTGCATGCAGGTCAAGTTCAATGATATCGGTTCACGTTTAGGCATACCTCTCATATAACAGTACCCCCATTTTTCGGTATTTTGGAGTTCTTGAGCGCGTTTTTGAACCCAATACGCTGAAAATTGGTACATTGGGTTCTTATTGGGTACTAAATGTCTCCACAAAAAATTATAAATATAGGTCCATTTTTTCTGATAGCCCCCCACGTAAGGGTACCCCCAATTATCGGTATTTTGTGGTTCTTGAACGCGTTTTTTAACCGAATTCGCCGCAATTTGGTATTTTGTAATCATATATGGTAACAAATCCACTTTTTGGGGTCGTCTACATATAACCCCCTTTTTTATATTAAAATAGTTATATGATTTGTTTCGTGTTTGGGTTTGGTTCTAAGACTCTGTTGTAATCATTTCATCTGCGGATGATACGAAAAAACGAGAACATAAGGTTCGTTAATTAACCTTATATATGAACTGTAACCCGCATTTAGCCCTAGCCCCTGTGTGGGAGGTACCAAAATGAGTGGACCGATATTCCCCATCTTCGAACTCGAACTAATTTTGAATGGACAAAGTTTGAATGAAATCAAAATTGTATGAAGCAAATTTGGTCCAAAGAAACATGGGGTCTAGGACCAATATTTAGAACCGTAATCGGTTTGTAGAAATGTCGGTATAGGTACACTTTTTTAGTATGTTCCCTATATTTTTTATTTCAAGTACCTGTTAGTATATCTATGGTGGAGGCTATCCAAAGTTCGGCCCGGCAGAACATAACCCTTTTTCACTTGTTTTAAAAAGGAAACAAAAAAATTTTTGAGAATAATATTTTTTTTTTGACGCCACAATGCAGGTATTTCTAAAAGAATATTTTCTTAAAATAATTTTGGAGGTAAAAAAACTGTGCATTTTTGGATACACCTTTTTTTAATATTATTTGTCATTTGTGGAACAAATTTGAAAAATATTCTCAATATTTTTTAAACATGTCAATGATTTACTCAAAAGACAGAGGAACGGCGTGTGTCCTATTTCAAAAGAATATTCGACATTCATTTCCATTTCATTCAAGCAATGATGCTGTGCAAATAAACAGAAGTGAACTCAAAACCCACAAAAAAAAAAAAAAAAAAAATGAAAAGAAAATCGCAAATGTGTTCTGTCATGTTAATTGGTCTTTTCCCAAAGTGACAAAGATATAGCGAATATATTTTATTCGCTATATCTTTTGTCAAACAATCCAAAAGTCTTCTTTTTAAAAAATCTACGCCTTGGTTGAGGGCTATAGAAAAATATTCTTTAAACAATCCAAAAGTCTTCTCAAAAATAATCTTTAAAAAATCCACGCCTTGGTTGAGGGCTATAGAAAAATATTCTTTAAACAATCCAAAAGTCTTCTCAAAAATAATCTTTAAAAAATCCACGCCTTGCCTGAGGGTTTCTCAAAAATATTCTTTAAAAAATCCACGCCTTGCCTGAGGGTTTCTCAAAAATATTCTTTAAAAAATCCACGCCTTGCCTGAGGGTTTCTCAAAAATATTCTTTAAAAAATCCACGCCTTGGTTGAGGTCTTCTCAAAAAGTCTTATTTTAAAAAATCCACGCCTTGGTTGGGGTCTTCTCAAAAATAATCTTTAAAAAATCCACGCCTTGGTTGAGGTCTTCTCAAAAATAATCTTTAAAAAATCCACGCCTTGGTTGAGGTCTTCTCAAAAATAATCTTTAAAAAATCCACGCCTTGGTTGAGGTCTTCTCAAAAATAATCTTTAAAAAATCCACGCCTTGGTTGAGGTCTTCTCAAAAATAATCTTTAAAAAATCCACGCCTTGGTTGAGGTATTCTCAAAAATAATCTTTAAAAAATCCACGCCTTGGTTGAGGGCTTCTCAAAAAGTCTTCTTTAAAAAATCCACGCCTTGGTTGAGGTCTTCTCAAAAATATTCTTCAAAAAATCCACGCCTTATTTGATGGCTTCTCAAAAATATTCTTTAAAAAAATTCACGCCTTGGTTGAGGTCTTCTCAAAAAATGTATTTAAAAAATCCACGCCTTGGTTGAGGTCTTCTCAAAAATAATCTTTAAAAAATCCACGCCTTGGTTGAGGTCTTCTCAAAAATAATCTTTAAAAAATCCACGCCTTGGTTGAGGTCTTCTCAAAAATAATCTTTAAAAAATCCACGCCTTGGTTGAGGTCTTCTCAAAAATAATCTTTAAAAAATCCACGCCTTGGTTGAGGTCTTCTCAAAAATAATCTTTAAAAAATCCACGCCTTGGTTGAGGTCTTCTCAAAAATAATCTTTAAAAAATCCACGCCTTGGTTGAGGTCTTCTCAAAAATAATCTTTAAAAAATCCACGCCTTGGTTGAGGTCTTCTCAAAAATAATCTTTAAAAAATCCTCGCCTTGGTTGAGGTCTTCTCAAAAATAATCTTTAAAAAATCCACGCCTTGGTTGAGGTCTTCTCAAAAATAATCTTTAAAAAATCCACGCCTTGGTTGAGGTCTTCTCAAAAATAATCTTTAAAAAATCCACGCCTTGGTTGAGGTCTTCTCAAAAATAATCTTTAAAAAATCCACGCCTTGGTTGAGGTCTTCTCAAAAATAATCTTTAAAAAATCCACGCCTTGGTTGAGGTCTTCTCAAAAATAATCTTTAAAAAATCCACGCCTTGGTTGAGGTCTTCTCAAAAATTATCTTTAAAAAATCCACGCCATGGTTGAGGGCTTCTCAAAAAGTCTTCTTTGAAAAATCCACGCCTTGGTTGAGGTCTTCTCAAAAATATTCTTTAAAAAATCCACGCCTTGGTTGAGGTCTTCTCAAAAATATTCTTTAAAAAATCCACGCCTTGGTTGAGGTCTTCTCAAAAATAATCTTTAAAAAATCCACGCCTTGCCTGAGGGTTTCTCAAAAATATTCTTTAAAAAATCCACGCCTTGGTTGAGGTCTTGTCAAAAAGTCTTATTTTAAAAAATCTACGCCTTGGTTGGGGTCTTCTCAAAAATAATCTTTAAAAAATCCACGCCTTGGTTGAGGTCTCCTCAAAAATAACCTTTAAAAAATCCACGCCTTGGTTGAGGTCTTCTCGAAAATAATCTTTTAAAAATCCAAGCCTCGTATATGATATGGTTATACCACGATTTTGATTGACCTTCAAAAATATTTTTTTAGAAATCCACGTTTTGGATAGACCTTCAAAAAATATTTTTTGTAAAAAATCCACAACTGTCGGTTGGTCTTTTGCCCCAGTTAAAAGGGTTATTGCTCCCATCGATCTGTCCATACCATTACACACTTCCTTACCAAATTTTTGGCCATTGTGCTACTTTTCCCTTGTCGCATCACTATATCAAAGCGATTACTTCACTTTTCCGCATTTAACAAAAATGTACAAAAATATTGAAAAATAAACAAAAAAAGTTCTTATTCCTAGAAGTCAGCCAATTTCACCCACAACCACCACAGAAAAAATTGCTTTCCTTTTAATAAATTTTCACATAACTACAATAAAAAACATTCACAAATATATTTTTGTTAAGCAATAAACATATTTTTATCGCAAACACAATTTTCTACGTGAGCTATTCATATTTTTTGTTGATTTTGATTTTATTTTCCTTTTTTTCGAAAAAATGCTTTATAGTATTTTTTTTCGAATTGGCTGAGTGCCAAAAATTTTCACTTTAACAGTGACATTGCCTCACAAAATTTCATATTAATTGTTTTTGTTGGTTTTTCATTTTTTTTTGCAATCTAAAATTATACACTCGAGCAAAAAAATTTAGAAAAGGAAAATGTTTGTTTATACTTTTGCTTTGTTGCTTGGTGTGAAAGGGGAGAGAAGGTGTGGGGGTGTTTGGAAAAGCCATTTGAAATGCAGTAGCCTAAAAATAAACAATTTGTTTATGCGGCATATGGCGTTCAAGTGTGGCGGCGGGCCACTCTGCCAGTTGCATCATACATGATGTTTCGCACATACAAACATGTGTAGAGACACACATGTATAATATATCAGGAAGCAATAACCCAGTAAACAATGTGGAGCAATTTTTCACAACAAGAATTTAATTTGGTTTTTTAAATAAAAAATAGAAAATACATACATTTCAGAATTATATTTTAAAATTATTAAAAAAAAATTTATTTTTTTTTTTTCAAAAAAATGTTTACACATTTTTTTTTAATTTTCCAAAAATTTCCTTTTTCTAATATTTCCAAAATTTCCTCTTTATTTTCAGGTAAGAAATCCAAAAATTTTTAAGGTAACAACAAATTTCCTCCCACTTTCTTTGCTGGGTTTCATTATTTCTCACACCATGTAAGTAGTGAATAGTGATCTATCATTTACTAATGTGAATCATATGCAACCGTGTGTGAAGGCTAATAAATTTCGAAAAAAGCGGCTGATCAGTGACTAGTTGTAGTCTCTACCGACAAACCGGCAACAATTGTCATTAATTTAACACTACACCATTTTAAATGATACACAAAGTGACAATCATCATCATCATCGACTGGAACGTGGCAAAAGATCAAGGCTGTGATATGATACACCGGCTGGCCCACAAACAGAACACGTTACAACAGTTTTGTTGCATTAAGGCGGAAAGTAAAACAAAATGAGGCGGAAAGATGATAAAGAGATTAACAACAAGGAGAGAAATTAATAATTTTAAAGGGCTATTGGAGCTAAAAGTAGATTTTTTATAGAATATTTTTTCAACGCCTTGGAAAGGACCACCAAAAGGCGTGGATTTTTAAATTTTTTTCATGACCTACAATAAGCGTGGATTTTTAAGGAATACTTTTTCAAAGTCTATTTAAGGTCATGGGTTGGATTTTTCTAAAGAATATTTTTTCCAAGCCATAAAATAAGGCATGGAATTTTTAAGGAATATTTTTTCCAAGCCATAAAATAAGCACCCCTACATTTGTTGACGTAGGCGGCAAAAAAATATTCTTTAACAATCTACGGTTATGAACCTGCAGGGACTGGACCTTAAAAGTCTCCAATAAATCTTATTAAGAATGCTTCCCTCGTTGACTTCCTTAAGATATTGGTTATGGATTTTTAGGACCTCCAAAAAATTCATTAAAATCGACGCTTCTGAATCAGTAGGACATCCGAGAAATATTCTTTAAAACTGACGCTTCTGAATCAGTAGGACCTCCGAAAAATATTCTTTAAAATGCTGTGAACCTGCAGAGCCTCAAACATTTTTTCTTTAAAATCTACTCCTGTGAACCTGCAGAGCCTCAAACATTTTTTCTTTAAAATCTACTCCTGTGAACCTGCAGAGCCTCAAACATTTTTTCTTTAAAATCTACTCCTGTGAACCTGCAGAGCCTCCAAAATTTTTTCTTTAAAAATCTACGCCTGTGAACCTGCAGAGCCTCCAAAATTTTTTCTTTAAAAATCTACGCCTTAGACCAAAAATATTCTTTGAAAATCTTGTGATTCTGCAGAGTCTCCAAAAGCTATTCTTTAAAAAAATCCACTCCTATGGACCTTAAGAATATCCAATAAATATTGTAGAAGACTTGTAGAATCTCCAAATAAAATTCTTTAATCTCATTTGGGCCTAAAAATTTATATGTAAACCAGTGAACGGAGCAGTATAGTCGGACGGTGCCGACCATATGGTACCCTACACAACTTCCATAAAAATGTAACATTCGGTGGTACTATATTCTGAGCTTGGGCAATATTTTGCGATATTTGCGCCCTATAATTATATTTATTATCCGATCATCATCGAAAATTATAGGCGTCATCTGCGCTATATTTCCGCCTTCAGTGTGGTAATGGTTCACAAATAATACCTCAGTACGTAAGCACCTGTAAATATTTAAGTGTAACTCCCACATCTGAGTACATACGACCATATAAATGGTATCAATTTAAAGGTCAACCACTCCTCTTGGATATGCTATCAACTTGGGTCTTTGTTCTTCAGGGGTAAATATATACGCTATAGAATATAAATGTTGTCATTTTTCACAAAAAAGTCAGGGTCCATTTGACCCGCTAAATATTGACCGATCTTTATCAAAACATGCATGCTTATTCTCTGACCCGATCCCCTTCTCCAAGCAAACCCATCCTACATGCAAAATTTCGTGAAGATTGGTGCATAACTGTAGCCTGTATCGTACTTACAAATTATAATCGGCAGACGGACGGACGGACACACATGTCTAGATCGACTCAGCTAGTCGAGATATGACGATCGGTATACTTAAAGGTGGGTCTAGGACCAATATTTCGCGGCGTTACAAACTCTTGGGGCTGCACAAAGCTATAATACCCTGACAAGATAGTTGTGTAGGGTATAAAAATCCACACATATAGCTCACTTGTGCTATGATAAAATATTCATTAAAAAATCTAACCTTTGACCTCACTAGGACTTTAAAATTCAATCCGGTGGTTCTGAGAAGGCTTGACAAATATATATTTGTTTAAATTGTGGCTCTGACGATCCTTGAAAAAATCTAAAACTGTGGCTCTGATGATTCCCCAAAAAAAAGTTTCGAAACATATCTAGGCCCAATTGGGCCTTGATAACTTGTTCTTAAAAAACCCCACACATATTAGCAAGCAAAGACATTCAACGATCTCCTTTTAAAAATTCCCTCCAAAAATATTCGTAAAATCTAAGGAGTACATTCCAAAGATGTTCCCATAAAAACTATGAAATTCTATCTTTTTCTGTTCTACATCTATAGAGATCTCGTCTTTAGAGAATTGTCTTTAATCTGAACTCACATATCAATGCTTTTTTTAATCTCCATTCTGCCATTTTATAGAAACTCCCTATGGGGACTCTATCTAGATAGTCTATAGAGATTCTCTAACTTTCCGGTCGTCTATCCATTCTCTCAACTATCGAAGGGGCCTCTTTTCAGATCGTCTTTAGAGACTCTCTAACATTCGTCTATAAAGATCCCCTTAAACTCTTCCATAGAGGCTATCTACACCTGGGCTACGGTGGCACCCTCAACTCGGCTACGTATGCTCCATTCAGTTACCATATAGAGGCTCCTTTCAAAGAGTTCCTTCTCGTCTAGGAAGACTTCTTCCAGATGCTCTAAGTTTGTCAAAAAATACTTCTTCTCGATATGGTCTTCAGCTCATGTATAGATTTTCCCTAACTTCAGCTCGTTTATAGAAAATACTAATTTCATCTCGTTCCTGCCTTCAAGTCGTCTATTGAGACACCTTTAAAAATTCGGTTTTTTACAATCAAGGTTTTTTTTTTCAAAAAGTGTTTAATAATTTACCATGCTGCATATCTAGGTCTATTACCATCGAAGCATGTCTCCAAGTGACAATGTTGTAATATTTCAAATAGAATAGTGCTATTCTATTAAATCTATCTACGATATGAAACATTTACCAATGTTTTCTGGTCGCCTTTGATGTTGAATTGGTTGATAAGAATATAAAAAAACAGTGAGTGTAGCAGTATAGTCGGACGGGGCCGACCATATGATACTATGTGATACTATATTCTGAGCTTGGGCAATATTTCGCCATATTTGCATCCTCTTGACCATCTAGAGGCCAATAACTGTTACTAATATTCAGCACAGCCCTTCTAATTCCTTGTCCAGATTCCCTTCACCGTGGGTTGTGTTGTAATTTTGTGACCGACTCGAAAAAACACAAAAAAATATTTTTTTCGGTCTATTTCATCCCAAAATTATTATCTGATCATCACCGAAAATTATAGGCGTTGTCCTTGGCCATAACTGTAAGATTCCAGAACATTTCAAACCGATCAGCGCTATATTTCCCCTCTCCAGTGTGGTAATGGATTACTAATTAATATCTGATTACGTCAACACCTGTAAATATTTACGTGTAACTCCCACATCCGAGTACATACGACAATATAATTGGTATCAATTTAAACGCCAGCCACTCCTCTTGGATATACTATTAACTTCTCGGGTCTATGTCCTTAAGGGAAAAAATATATACGCCATAGAATACAGATTTTGTTAATTTTCACACAAAAGTCAGGGTTCATTTGAGCTGCTAAATATTGACCAATCTTTATGAAAACAGGCATGCTTATTCTTTGGCTCGATTCCTTTCTCCATGTAAAATTTCGCGATGTTCATGGGCCAGAACTCATCCTACATTCAAAATTTCGTGAAGATTGGTCAACTCGTGTTTACAGATTATAATGGACAGACGGACGGACGGACACACATGTCTTAAAGGTGGGTCTAGGACCAATATTTCGCGGCGTTACATACTCTTGGGGCCCACAAAGCTATAGTACTCTGACAATAAAGTTGTGTAGGGTATAAAAATCCACGCCTTATTTAGCCCTTTAAAAAATATTCTTTAAAAATTTAACTCTTTGCAAAGTTAACTCCTCTTTTGAGACTCCAAAAAATTCTTTAAAAAATCCACCCTTTATATAGCTCTCTTTTCAGTTCGCCTATAGAGGCTCCTTTTACCTCCTCTATAGAGGCTCATTTTGTTTTGTTTAAATTATAGATAATTAAATAAATATTAATTTAAATAATTGCGGTATTAATCATATGCTATTATTCACCATTTAGTTAATATATTCCGAAAGCCATACGTGTGTGATCAAACCGTAAAGACCACTAACACCACAACCACTACTGTCCGCAAATTCATGAATGAATGGCATGGGTTCTATGAATGGCTATGGGTTCGTTCACTGTATTTATAATTATTAGGTATTAGGTTTTTATGAATGAAATTCTATTTTTAAAAATTTAATCACATAATTCAAATGTTCGTATGGACTACCGCACATTTGATAGTTTTCAAAATACAAATGTACATACCTTCATACATAGAAAAATGAACAAGTGAAAAAGCGTTAAGTTCGGCCGGGCCGAACTTTGGATACCCTCCACCAGAGATATACTGACATGTACTAGAAATGAAAATCTAGGGAACATACCAAAAAGTGGACTTATACCGACATTTCCAAAAAGGGATTATGTAAACCATAATACAAATTTCAGAAATGTTTAATGGATAATTATACCATCTGCATTATGGCTAATAACATGGTGAAAATGTGGCTCATCGAAATATTGGTTCTAGACCCCAAGTTTCTTTAGACCAAATCCGTTTCAGAAAATTTAGATTTCATCCAAACATTGCCCATCTTATTATTTCTTCCAAACTTAGTTCAAACTCAAAGATGGGGAATATCGGTCCACTCCTTCTGGAACCTCCACACAGGGGCTAGGTCTAAATGCGGCTATAGTATCTCACTATCTTCCGGAGGAGAAATGATTACAACAGTCTTAGAACCAAATTCAAAACGCAGTACAAATCAGATAACGTGTTTAATATAAAAAAGGGGTTATATGGAGACTACCCCAAAAAGGGGGCGAATAATAATATTTTTTGGTAGGGAGATTTCTTACTATATACAACTACAAAATACCAAATTGCAGCAAATTCGGTTAAAAACGCGCTCAAGAACCCCAAAATACGGAAAATTGGGGGTACCCTTATATGGGGGCTATCCGAAAAAATGGACCTATATTCATAATTTTTTGTGGGGAGATTTAGTACCTATTAAGGACTCAAAGTACTAAATTACAGCCAATTTGGAGAAAAAATCTGGTCAAAACCCCCCAAAAACTGGAAATTGGGAGGTACCCTTATATGAGGGCTACCAGAAAAAGTGGACCTATATTTATAATTTTTAGTGGGGAAATTTGGTACCCAATAAGAACCCCATATACTAAATTTCAGCGAATTCGGTTGAAAACCGCGCTCAAGAACCATAAAATACCGACAACTGGGGGGTATCGTTATATGGGGGTACCAGAAAAAATTGACCTATATTTATAATTTTTAGTAGGGAGATTTGCATCCCAACACGAGCTCAAAGTATCAAATTTCAGCGAATTCGCGAATTCGGTTGAAAAACACGCTCAGGAACCTCAAAATACCGAAAATTGTGGGGTACCCTTATATGGGAGCTATGCCTAAACGTGGACCGATATATCCCATCTTCGAACTTGACCTGCCTGCAGACAAAAGACAACTTTATGCAAAATTTCAGCACCCTACCTCAATGGGAGGTACCCTTATATGAGGGCTACCAGAAAAAGTGGACCTATATAATTTTTAGTGGGGAAATTTGGTACCCAATAAGAACCCCATATACCAAATTTCAGCGAATTCGGTTTAAACCGCGCTCAAGAACCCTAAAATACCGACAATTGGGGGTATCGTTATATGGGGGGTAACAGAAAAAAATGACATATATTTATAATTTTTAGTAGGGAGATTTGCATCCCAACACGAGCTCAAAGTATCAAATTTCAGCGAATTCGCGAATTCGGTTGAAAAACACGCTCAGGAACCTCAAAATACCGAAAATTGTGGGGTACCCTTATATGGGAGCTATGCCTAAACGTGGACCGATATATCCCATCTTCGAACTTGACCTGCCTGCAGACAAAAGACAACTTTATGCAAAATTTCAGCACCCTACCTCAATTCCTTCAGAAGAAAGCGTGATTACAACAGACGGAATTTTACCCTGATCAAGAATATATATACTTTTTAGGGTCGGAAATGAATATTTCGATGTGTTACAAACGGAATGACAAAATTAATATACCCTCCATGCCATGGTGGAGGGTATAAAAACAAGTAGCAGTTGTGGTATTTATAAACAATATGTTGTCTATAATTATGAAAAAAATCATACAGAAGCTAGACAGTAAGGGCTTTAGAAAAAGTGAGTTATTTTTTGTAAAATTTTAGAAATTATAAAATTACAAAAAAAAATCCGCATAGTAACACCCGAAACTAAGCACCCATATTTCATTCAACAGTGCCAAATTGACGACATCTGGTGTTTCAATTTAATTTTTTTTTTCGTCGAATCTATTTCTATGCTCACCTCTGTATAAATATAAATAATAATCACGTTTTTATTACTACAATAATCATTAAAAATAATTACACACACACACACATCAGCAACATATCCCAGTCAAAAAAAAAAAATGAAACAAAAAATTAAAAATAATAATAAAAACATTTATTAAAAACCACTGAAGCTTATCGCCGAAACGTGTTCATAAATGGTCTGCCAAACTATCAGTCGAACTGCGACCAATTTGACATAAACATTGCACTTGTTTTGTATTGAAATACAAAAAAGTTTACCGCCACCAAATATCTTTCCATCGGCGAGTGCAACATGTCTGCAAGACAAGTAGTAGCCCACAAGCATTTTGTTAAACGTACAACTTTTGAATATTTATGAATGAATTAAAGGGGGAAAAATTGAGTCAATTTTTTTGATATTCTTATCAACCAATTCAACATCAAAGGCGAACAGAAAAAAAACATTGGTAAATGTTTCATATCGCGGATAGATTTAATAGAAGTGCACTATTAATTTGAAATATTACAACATTGTCACTTGGAGACATGCTCCGGTGGTGATAGACCTAGATACGGAACATGATAAATTATTAAGCACCTTTACAAAAAAAAAAAATATGAATGAATTAAAAATGTTATGTTAAAACCAGTGAGCGGAGCAGTATAGTCGGACGGAGACGACCATACGATACCCTACACAACTACCACAGATCTCTAGCATTCTGCAGATTTTTTTTCCGAGCTGGGTATTATTTCGTGATAGTTGCACCCTCTTGCCCGATTAGAGTTCAGTAGCACCTCTTCCACACACTGACATATTTTCCGAATATTACTAATGTTCAATACAACACTTCTAATTACTTATCCAGATTCCCTTCACCGTGGGTTGTGTTGTGATGTTCGGCTTACAACTGTAGAATCAAAAAAATAAATAAATAAAAAATTTTCGGTCCACTTCATCCAAAAATATTATCTGATCATCAACAAAAATTATAGGCGTTGTCTTTGACCATAACTGGAACCTCATGGAACATTTCAAAGCGATCAGCTCTATATTTCCGCCCTCTAGCGTGGTAATGGTTTATTAAATAATATCTGAATACGTAAGCACCTGTAAATATATACGTGTAATTCCCACATCCGAGTACATACGACAATATAATTGTTATCCATTTATAGGCCAACCACTCCTCTTGGATAAATATACTATCAACTTCTCGACTCTATGTCCTTCAGGAGTAAATATATACGCCATAGAATATAAAAATTGTCATTTTTCACACAAAAGTCAGGGTCCATTTGACCCGCTAAATATTGACCGATCTTTATCAAAACAGTCATGCTTATTTTTTGGCCCAATCCTCCCCTTCTCCATGTAAAAATTCGAGATGTTTGGACCATAATTGCAGCCTCTGAAGCGACCAGAAAAACCGACAAAAATTAAGTATTTGGTCCATTTCCTCCCCTAAATATTAATCGATCTTTACCAAAAACAATAGGGGGTCTTCATTGGATCGAACTCTTCCTACATGCAAAATTTCGTGAGGATTGGACCATAACTGTGGCCTGTATCGTGTTTACAAATTATAATTATAATGGACGGACGGACACACATGTCTAGATCGACTCAGCTAGTCGAGATATGACTATCGGTTTACTTAAATGTGGGTCTAGGACCAATATTTCGCGGCGTTACAAACTCTTGGGGCTGCACAAAGCTATAATACCCTGACAACATAGTTGTGTAGGGTAAAAATATTTAAAAAATCCACGCCTTATTTGGAGCCCTGAAAAAATTTATTTAAAAAATCCAGGCTTATTTGGAGCCCTGAAAAAAATTTATTTAAAAAATCCACGCCTTATTTGGAGCCCTGAAAAAAATTATTTAAAAAATCCACGCCTTATTTGGAGCCCTGAAAAAAATTTATTTAAAAAATCCACGCCTTATTTGGAGCCCTGAAAAAAATTTATTTAAAAAATCCACGCCTTATTTGGAGCCCTGAAAAAAATTTATTTAAAAAATCCACGCCTTATTTGGAGCCCTGAAAAAAAATTATTTAAAAAATCCACGCCTTATTTGGAGCCCTGAAAAAAAATTATTTAAAAAATCCACGCCTTATTTGGAGCCCTGAAAAAAAATTATTTAAAAAATCCACGCCTTTGGTAGAGCGTTGAAAAAATATTGCAAAATCTATACTAATAAAAGAGTGATTGACTGATTGACTGAAGCTAGAATCTTGAAATTTTGGGTGAGGGTCACTCTTGGTCCAAACGTGACAGTAAAGGCTGGGTTTTTGGAAATTCGTACCTGAACGGTACGAAAAGTACTAAATGTAATACCATTTGTATTTGGCGAACCGGTGGAGCTAGAACACTGAAATTTGGATTGGTGGTCGTTGATGGAGTGTAGGAAATTCGAACTATAACTATCCGAAAAGTACGAAAATGTACTAAATTTGGTACAATTTAGTAGCATGTGAACGGATAGCGCGCTAAAAACTTGAAATTTGGAGTGTGAATTAAGCTTGAGAAATAGGTTCCATTTAAGGAGATGGTTTTGAAAGCGTGTGCTCATGTGTACGAAAAGCAATATATGGTACCATATTTGGTACAAATTTAATTTGGAGATACAAATCGAGCTGGAATCCTGAAATTTGAAATTAACATTACCGTCGGAGTGTAGGAATGGGATATGTACGTAGTTTTGGAAATTTTTACTGATGTGTACGAAAAGTACTAAATCGTACTATAATTGGTACAATTTGGATAAACCGATAGAGCAGAAACAATGAATTTTGGAGTCAGGATCACTGTAGGGGTGTAGGATTGGGGTCAGGATTCAGTTTAAGCAATTTATATTCATGGGTACTAAATGGTACTACATTTCGTACAATTTGAATTTAGGCGAACCAATAGAGCTAAAATCATGAAATTTGAAGTCATGACCACTGTTGAGGTGTAATATCGAGATATGTAGGAAGTTTTAAAAATGTTTACTAATGTGTACTAAATTTAGTACAATTTGAATTGTGGGTGAAACAATGAGGTTGGAATCCTAAAACTTGGATTTAGGACCACTGTGGGAGTGTAGGATTGGTGTATGTAGAAAATTTTGGAAATTGCTACTACTGTGTACGTAATTTGGTAAAATTTGAATATTTGGTAAACATATTGAATTGGAATCCTGGAACTTGGATTTAGGATCACTGTGGAGGTGTAGGTTTGGGTTAAGGAGGAAGTTTTGGTAATTGGTACTACTATGTACTAAATTTGGTACTATTTGAATTGTGGGTGAACCGAAAGAGTTGGAATCCTGATACATGGAATTAAGATCACTGTGGGGGTGAAGGTTTGGGTTAAATAGGACGTTTTGGAAATACGTACTACTGTGTACTAAATTTGGTACAATTTGAGTTGTGAGTGAACCGATAGAGTTGCAATATTGAAAATTGTACTTGGGATCACTGTGTAGGTGTATGATTGGGGTATGTAGGAAGTTTTGGAAATTCGTACTACTGTGTACTAAATTTGGTACAAATAAAATTGTGGATGGACCGATAGATTTAGAATTCTGAAATTTTAGATTTAACTGTGGGTTTAGATTTAACTGTGGGGATGTGGGTTTGGGTTAAGTAGAAAGTATTGGCAATTCGTACTATTATGTACTAAATTTTGTACATTTTAAATTGTGCGTGAACCGTAGACTTGGAATCCGCGATATACAGGAAGTTTGGTTGGATGGTTGAGGTGGGTACTCTTGTGTGCTAAATGTGGTAATAATTTGGCTGAACCTGTAGAGCTCGAATCATGAAATTTGGTACTAAATGGTACTTAAATTTAATTTATGGTCGATTTAATGTATAGCTTAGTTTTTCTGACATATGAAATTTCCCACATTCGCTAACGAAGTAGCGAACATATGCTAGTATCCATATAAATTATTGGTAATGTTAATAAACTAAATTGATGAATGACTTATATACATACCTCCGAGCCACATACACGGCTATCAATTTTCGTCGCTAAAAAAACTTGCAGTTATGAAAATGTCATTGTTCGGAATACCATGATGGCGTTGCCTTCCCCCCATCAATGATGCATGAAGTGCATCTAAATTTTAAATCACGTTTATTGTTTTGTGGTCAGATTTATTTGCTCAAATAATCGTTAGATTTCATGCAGTCATGGGTTATTTCATAAGGCAATGTTAAATTCATTAGCTTTTTTGAACAAAAAAAAAAAGCAAAACAATAACAATAGTCATAATAATAACAATAATAAAAAGTAGTACAATTGTGATATGAACTGCATATACCCCCCTTCGAACTACCGAACAATATTCCGGTTTACATTCGGTGGTCAATGGCTGGTCAACATCACCCCTCCCCTAACTGAAATACCTTTTTTCCAAACATCATTCGTATATGTGGGTAGGCCCGCCAGGCCGGTATATTGATAAGCACCTACATTAATTTTTATGGACAAAAACACTATCGACATACTAACAATTAAAGTTTAGTGGCAAAAACAACAAAATACCAGCACAAAAAACAACAACACTCACTCGTTCGCTAGCTCACCTAAAACAACATCAACAACAAAAAACACACCATTCATGTTCACATTCAATGAGTCGCACGACCACGATGATTAACATGTGCTTAACGGTCGACCAGCCGACGGACCGTCCAACCAACCCGTTCGCCCGACCACCCGGTTCCGATTTATTAGTTGGAAGCTAAGGAAGCAATTACGTCATTCCAACAATTAGCCCCATAGTCACTCAACAACAGCAACACCAACAACAGACACCGATACCGAAACGCTAAGTACCAAATGCCCTGAATATCTAGACCAGGGTAGACGGTCAGGCGTACATATTTGCCATAATTATAGAGTGGTCGTTGTTGTTGTTATTCTTGCAATAGTATTTGCTATATATGTGGCGATTACTTTGCCAGACAAATTGTCTGTTATTCTAAAAGGGCATTCACATAAAGAACAAGTGTCAGCCGTTTTTCTTTTTTGATGGGTATGTCTTCCTGACATGTTTTTTGTTGTTGTTGTTGGCGATTTTTAGCACCAAAAGGTGTTGGGAAGTTTTTTCATAGGTTTTAGGTTCTATATGCTAGCAAAAAGGCAGGCCAGGAGGCTTGGGTTTTTTAATAATTTTTTTTAATAATTTTTTTTTAATAATTTGTTTTAATATTTTTTTTTAAATAATTTTTTTCATGACCTACAGCCTCAACCTCACCAATAGGCGTGGATTTTTTAAATAATTTTTTTCATGACCTACAGCCTCAGCCTCAACCTCACCAATAGGCGTGGATTTTTTAAATAATTTTTTTCATGACCTACAGCCTCAACCTCACCAATAGGCGTGGATTTTTTAAATAATTTTTTTCATGACCTACAGCCTCAACCTCACCAATAGGCGTGGATTTTTTAAATAATTTTTTTCATGACCTACAGCCTCAACCTCACCAATAGGCGTGGATTTTTTAAATAATTTTTTTCATGACCTACAGCCTCAACCTCACCAATAGGCGTGGATTTTTTAAATAATTTTTTTCATGACCTACAGCCTCAACCTCACCAATAGGCGTGGATTTAAAAAAAATTTCATGACCTACAGCCTAAACCTCACCAATAGGCGTGGATTTTTTAAATAATTTTTTTCATGACCTACAGCCTCAACCTCACCAATAGGCGTGGATTTTTTAAATAATTTTTTTCATGACCTACAGCCTCAACCTCACCAATAGGCGTGGATTTTTTAAATAATTTTTTTCATGACCTACAGCCTCAACCTCACCAATAGGCGTGGATTTTTTAAATAATTTTTTTCATGACCTACAGCCTCAACCTCACCAATAGGCGTGGATTTTTTAAATAATTTTTTTCATGACCTACAGCCTCAACCTCACCAATAGGCGTGGATTTTTTAAATAATTTTTTTCATGACCTACAGCCTCAACCTCACCAATAGGCGTGGATTTTTTAAATAATTTTTTTCATGACCTACAGCCTCAACCTCACCAATAGGCGTGGATTTTTTAAATAATTTTTTTCATGACCTACAGCCTCAGCCTCAACCTCACCAATAGGCGTGGATTTTTTAAATAATTTTTTTCATGACCTACAGCCTCAACCTCACCAATAGGCGTTGATTTTTTAAATATTTTTTTTCATGACCTACAGCCTCAACCTCACCAAGAGGCGTGGATTTTTTAAATAATTTTTTAAAGCCTCAGCCTCAACCTCACCAATAGGCGTGGATTTTGTAAATAATTTTTTAAAGCCTCAGCCTCAACCTCACCAATAGGCGTGGATTTTTTAAATAATTTTTTAAAGCCTCAGCCTCAACCTCACCAATAGGCGTGGATTTTTTAAATAATTTTTTAAAGCCTCAGCCTCAACCTCACCAATAGGCGTGGATTTTTTAAATAATTTTTTAAAGCCTCAGCCTCAACCTCACCAATAGGCGTGGATTTTTTAAATAATTTTTTTCATGACCTACAGCCTCAACCTCACCAATAGGCGTGGATTTTTTAAATAATTTTTTAAAGCCTCAGACTCAACCTCACCAATAGGCGTGGATTTTTTAAATAATTTTTTTCATGACCTACAGCCTCAACCTCACCAATAGGCGTGGATTTTTTAAATAATTTTTTAAAGCCTCAGACTCAACCTCACCACTAGGCGTGGATTTTTTAAATAATTTTTTTCATGACCTACAGCCTCAACCTCACGAATAGGCGTGAATTTTTTAAATAATTTTTTCATGACCTACAGCCTCAACCTCACCAAGAGGCGTGGATTTTTTAAATAATTTTTTAAAGCCTCAGACTCAACCTCACCAATAGGCGTGGATTTTTTAAATAATTTTTTAAAGCCTCAGACTCAACCTCACCAATAGGCGTGGATTTTTTAAATAATTTTTTTCATGACCTACAGCCTCAACCTCACCAATAGGCGTTTAAATATTTAAAATATTTTTTTCAGCCTCATCAATAGGATTTAAAGCGACTTAATTTGAAATTTGAGGACGAATTTATTTCAACATCACCAATAGGCGTGGATTTTTTAAATAATTTTTTCATGCCCATCAACAGGCGTCGATTTTTTAAATAATTTTTTCATGCCCATCAACAGGCGTCGATTTTTTAAATAATTTTTTTTTTAATAATTTTTTTCATGACCAACAGCCTCAACCTCACCAATAGGCGTGGATTTTTTAAATAATTTTTTTCATGACCTACAGCCTCAACCTCACCAATAGGCGTTTAAATATTTAAAATATTTTTTTCAGCCTCATCAATAGGCGTGGATTTTTTAAATAATTTTTTTCATGACCTACAGCCTCAACCTCACCAATAGGCGTTTAAATATTTAAAATATTTTTTTCAGCCTCATCAATAGGCGTGGATTTTTAAAACAATATTTTTTCAGCCACATTACTTAGACCTTGTCGTTGACATTAACCCTGTCTGCTGATTATTTACATGGTCGAGAGAATTCTATAGTTTCACACACTTTCTGCCATTTTATGCTAATGAAGCAAACAATCCCGCCGGAAAAAAGTGGATATGAAATTAAGAACTTAAATTTAAGCGTAGTCATACAGCCTATGCAGAATCTCTGGTGGCATTAACGACATATGGTAATTTTTAGGTACTTTAAAATTCTGTTTTTTTTTTTTTTACTTTTTGCAAAAAGCCATGTATGGACTGCACCTAAGTAACGACGACATATAATTACCATGAAATGTGAAATAAAAACCCAGAGCCTAGAAGTCGACACACACACACAAAATTGAAATCTTAAGAAAAACAACCTGAATGCAACTTAATGACCCTCAGGTTACTGAGACCGTATGAGATGGAGATTCAGGCTGCATCTGAGATGGGCACAACAGAAGATTTTTTTTTTATTTTTTGTGACACTGTGGTCTAAAAAGAAAAATAAGAATGAGAATGGAAAATAAGGTACTCTTTTAGGGCTACGTGGCGCCTATTTTAACCTATTTTAGTCTTTATCGGATTTTAAAATAAAACAAGCAGGATGGTACAGCTTGGGCATACAAGTAGCCCAGCCATCACTGTGCTTGGAGTTTTTATTTCTCTTTTCCCTTTTTCCTGACATCGAATATACACAAGTAATTATGTTACTCTTGTTGTACAACATAGCCCCTGCAGTACTTGCCTCGCAGATCAAATTTAAATTATTCGCCAGTTCCCAGCCATGGGTGTTACGCCTACATGGAGTTTTTGCTTTTTTTTTGAAATTTAAACATTCGCTAATGGGTTGTTTATCTTGCAAGACAAATGTTTTTCTTTCCTGCTGAATATGCAGCAGACATCCTGTAACCGTCTGAGAAACATGACATCTTATAGCAGGGGGGTTGAGGGGAAAGAGGTGATAAATCGTGGATTTTTTTAAATAATTTTTTTTTCCGGGCTCTACAAAATGCGTGGATTTTTTAAATAATTTTTTTCGGGGCTCTACCAAAGGCGTGGATTTTTTAAAAAAAATTTTTCCGGGCTCTACCAAAGGCGTGGATTTTTTAAATAATTTTTTTCCGGGCTCTACCAAAGGCGTGGATTTTTTAAATAATTTTTTTCCGGGCTCTACCAAAGGCGTGGATTTTTTAAATAATTTTTTTCCGGGCTCTACCAAAGGCGTGGATTTTTTAAATATTTTTTTCCGGGCTCTACCAAAGGCGTGGATTTTTTAAATAATTTTTTTCCGGGCTCTACCAAAGGCGTGGATTTTTTAAATAATTTTTTTCCGGGCTCTACCAAAGGCGTGAATTTTTTAAATAATTTTTTCCGGGCTCTACCAAAGGCGTGGATTTTTTAAATAATTTTTTTCCGGGCTCTACCAAAGGCGTGGATTTTTTAAATAATTTTTTTCCGGGCTCTACAAAAGGCGTGAATTTTTTAAATAATTTTTTTCGGGGCTCTACCAAAGGCGTGGATTTTTTAAAAAAAAATTTTCTGGGCTCTACCAAAGTCGTGGATTTTTTAAATAATTTTTTTCCGGGCTCTACCAAAGGCGTGGATTTTTTAAATAATTTTTTTCCGGGCTATACCAAAGGCGTGGATGTTTTAAATAATTTTTTTCCGGGCTATACCAAAGGCGTGGATTTTTTAAATAATTTTTTCCGGGCTATACCAAAGGCGTGGATTTTTTAAATAATTTTTTCCGGGCTCTACCAAAGGCGTAGTTTTTTTTTAAATAATTTTTTCCGGGCTCTACCAAAGGCGTAGTTTTTTTTAAATAATTTTTTTCCGGGCTCTACCAAATATATATGTTATAAATATGTTTGAAGACCATAACAATTCTGTTGTGGTTTTTAATAACAAGCGATCGCCGACATATATATCAATCAATCTCAAATATCATAACGGTTCTCTGGTTCATTACTTATTTAATTTCCCCACAATAACAACAACAAGAAGCCCTTTATTACTCATTACCCACAACCGCAAAAAACAAAGATCAATGTACTGCTGATTTAGAGGATATGATCCGGGAAGAGGTTCCCGTTTCAAAAACCGCCACAAACAAAAAAATTACAATTAACAGTACAATCAACTTTATTGCATTACACACACACATCGACACACACAGAATGTGGCGGCGTCTGAGTGTCATGGTCTAAATATCGTCAGAAATTCGATATTATCAGTTAAGTATCCAATTGCATTAATCGAAAAAAAAAGAAGAAACTAAACGTAGACCCCTTAGGGAAAATTAATAAGGCATGAATGGAGGATGAGGTGGCGATGGTATGGGGAGAGGGGACATTGGTTGGCTGGCGGTCTGACTGGCTGCTTGGCATAAATGGTTTCAAATTGCCAACTAAATGCCAAGAAAATTGTGTATAATTTTTGCAACAACAAAATATATGTGGCAGGAAAATGATACCCCCAGCCTTTGTGGTGCTAACTCCCTGTAGACGTCAAGCCGTCATCATCCTAAGTAAGCATGGCAACTGGCTGAGATCTCTAGGCTTGTTTATGCGGCCAGTTTCTGGTTGCGATTTTTCCCTGCATGCCTAACTCCTGTCTCAATTCCCTTTGGACGGAGAGGTTTGGTAGGGATCGTTGGCTGGTTGATTGGCATATGTTGTTGTTGGGAACACACCTTGATAGTCGTATTGTTGTTGTTGCTATTTGAAAAAAAGATTATATTCCATAAAAACGTCATTATCGTTATCCACAATTTCGAAAAAAAATTGTCTTTACTTTTGGAAGATGAGATTTGAGGTTTGGATTTTTATACCCTTCATCACACTGTGGTACAGGGTATTATGTCTTTGTGCATATGTTCGTAACAGACAAAAGGAAACGAGATAGACACATGGTTCCTTTTGAGAATATGCATAGAATCACCTTCTGAGTCGATTTATGTATGTCCGTCTGTAGATGTTAAATTGTACACAAAGTACAGGTCGCATTTATGATCCGATTTGGATAAACTTTGTTACAAGTCACTTATTTGGCCCAAGGACGAACCCTATTGAAATTGGAAAAAATCGTTTCAGATTTATATATAGCTCCCATATATAGTTTCGTCCGATATTAGGTAATTGGTGCACCAAAGTCCCTATATATATTTCGATTTGCACGAAATTTGGTACAGCGTACTGAATTAGGTCTAAAATGACGTGTGTTAAGTTTCGTGAATATCGGTTCAGATTTAGATATTGCTCCCATATATATTTTCGTCCGATTTTATGTAAATGGGGCACCAAAGTCCCTGTATATCTTTCGATTTGCACGAAATTTGGCATATGATACTGAATTTATTCTAGAATGACATGTGTCAAGTTTCGAGAAAATCGGGTCAGGTTTAGATA
Organism: Musca vetustissima; assembly: GCF_032173495.1. Classification (NCBI taxonomy): domain Eukaryota; kingdom Metazoa; phylum Arthropoda; class Insecta; order Diptera; family Muscidae; genus Musca; species Musca vetustissima. Next base: position 122,436 of record NW_026876622.1, read on the forward strand.
TAGCTCCCATATATATTTTCGTCCGATTTTATGTAAATGGGGCACCAAAGTCCCTATATATCTTTCGATTTACACGAAATTGGCTATAGCGCACTAAATTAAGTCTAGAATGATGTGTGTTAAGTTTCGTGAATATCGGTTCAGATTTAGATATAGCTCCCATATATATTTTCGTCCGATTTTATGTAAATGGGGCACCAAAGTCCCTATATATCTTTCGATTTGCACGAAATTGGGTATAGCGCACTAAATTAAGTCTACAATGATGTGTGTTAAGTTTCGTGAAGACAGGTTCAGATATAGATATAGCTCCCATATATATCTTTCGATTTGCATGAAATTTGGCATAGGGTACTAAATTAGGTCCAAAATGATGTGCGTTAAGTTTCATGAAAATCGGTTCAGATTTACATATGGCTCCCGTATATAGTTTCGTCCGATTTTATGTAAATCGTGCACCAAAGTCCCTATATAACTTTCGATTTCCACGAAATTTCGCATAGGGTACAAAATAGGTCGAAAATGATGAGTGCTAAGTTTCGAGAAAATCGGTTCAGATATAGATATAGCTCCCATATATATTTTCGTCCGATTTAAGGTAAATGGGGCACAAAAGTCCCTATATGTCTTTCGATTTGCACGAAATTTGGCATAGTGTACTAGGCCGATGACACAACGGACTGAAATTAGTATTCCGTCGAATATGCGACGTCTGTAGGATGCATATGTAGGATATACCCAAAGTGGTGAAGGGTATCATATAGTCGGCGCAGTCAGACTTTACCACTTTCCTTACTGTTTTTTTCTTTCTTGGTCGATAATCTTTTAGCAATTCATGTATTTTTTTACATTTCGTGTCGGATTCGTGTGCTTATACGATATGCTTGAATATAATCCATAATTTATATGACACTTACTTATATTCGCAACATATATGAATGAGGTACTTACAACGATATACACTTTGGGAAATTTATATAGGCCAAGGCGCTTGAAAAAAAATTATTTAAACAAACCCCAGGTAGAGCCCTGAAAAAATTATTTAAACAAACCCCAGGTAGAGCCCTGAAAAAATTATTTAAACAAACCCCAGGTAGAGCCCTAAAAAAATTATTTAAAAAATCCACGCCTTTGGTAGAGCCCTAAAAAAATTATTTAAAAAATCTTCGCCTTTGGTAGAGCCCTAAAAAAATTATTAAAAAACCTTCGCCTTTGGTAGAGCCTTAAAAAATTATTTAAAAAATCCACGCCCTTGGTAGAGTCCTAAAAAAATTATTTAAAAAATCCACGCCTTTGGTAGAGTCCTAACAAAATTATTTAAAAAATCCACGCCTTTGGTAGAGCCTTGAAAAAAATTATTTAAAAAATCCACGCCTTTGGTAGAGCCCTGAAAAAAATTATTTAAAAAATCCACGCCTTTGGTAGAGCCCTGAAAAAAATTATTTAAAAAATCCACGCCTTTGGTAGAGCCCTAAAAAATTATTTAAAAAATCCACGCCCTTGGTAGAGTCCTAAAAAAATTATTTAAAAAATCCACGCCTTTGGTAGAGTCCTAACAAAATTATTTAAAAAATCCACGCCTTTGGTAGAGCTCTGAAAATATTATTTAAAAAATCCACGCCTTTGGTAGAGCCTTGAAAAAAATTATTTAAAAAATCCACGCCTTTGGTAGAGCCCTAAAAAAATTATTTAAAAAATCCACGCCTTTGGTAGAGCCCTAAAAAAAATATTTAAAAAATCCACGCCTTTGGTAGAGCCCTAAAAAAATTATTTAAAAAATCCACGCCTTTGGTAGAGCCCTAAAAAAATTATTTAAAAAATCCACGCCTTTGGTAGAGCCCTAAAAAAAATATTTAAAAAATCCACGCCTTTGGTAGAGCCCTAAAAAAATTATTTAAAAAATCCACGCCTTTGGTAGAGCCCTGAAAAAAATTATTTAAAAAATCCACGCCTTTGGTAGAGCTCTGAAAAAAATTAAAAAATCCAAGCCATTGGTAGAACCCTGCAAAAATATTTAAAAAAAGCCAAGCCTTTGGTAGAGCCCTGAAAAAAATTATTTAAAAAATCCACGCCTTTGGTAGAGCTCTGAAAAAATTAAAAAATCCAAGCCATTGGTAGAACCCTGCAAAAATATTTAAAAAAAGCCAAGCCTTTGGTAGAGCCCTGAAAAAATTATTTAAAAAATCCACGCCTTTGGTAGAGCCCTGAAAAAAAATATTTAAAAAATCCACGCCTTTGGTAGAGCCTTGAAAAAAAAATTATTTAAAAAATCCATGCCTTTGGTAGAGCCCTGAAAAAAATTATTTAAAAAATCCACGCCTTTGGTAGAGCCCTGAAAAAAATTATTTTAAAAATGCACGCCTTTAGTAATAAATATTGAACATTTTTTTTTAAGAAATCGACGCATTTGGTACAACCTTAAAAAGGAATTAAACCCCATCCTCCACCATCCTGTCTTCATACTTCTGCTCATATTTTAATTCTCATCACTGTAGCTATTCCTTGCAAAACTTTTGCCTATCAACGTTTTGTCCTCTCTCTCTCAGTTTTTCTTCTTATTTTTATATTTCAATAAATTGTTTCCGTTCTTTCATCGATTGCAATAATAGCTTTGACTTTGAACTTGAAATCCCATAGCGTTCGTCGGAACGTTCAATGTATCTGCAGAAAAAACGACAATGTTCCATTGGAGGCACGCCATCGATTGTTTTGATTTATGTACTATATTTTGTATGTTTTTATTTTTTGTTGCTTTTAATGCCATTGAATTAAATTCAATTGTTGTTTTCAATGTTTTCTTGGATTTTGAAGGTAATGGCAACATGTATGGATGAGATTTTAGATTATTAGGGTGATAAGCGTATTGAGAGGCAGATTAAGGTCAAGAAAAATAAAATCGATTGTGGGGCATCTTATAATGTGTGTGATAGTTTTAAAAATTTAATAAATTAATTACTAAAGTAAAAAATATTTAAATAATTCATAATTCGAAATCATTTTATTCTCATTATTATTGAGAAAAAATATCGAGTGTGTTATAGAGAAAATATTTTAAAATGGTGTAGCTAAGGATTTTGGGTCTTTTCATTTTCTATGCATCTTCAAAATGCCCATGGTAGACTCATGAAAAAATGATTTACAATTCTACGCCTATGGCAGACTCATGAAAAAATTATTTAAAAAATATTATAAACTTATAAAAAATATTAATTTTTTGGTTTCATTTTTTTGAAATTAAAATAATATAAATTAATTAATTTTTTCCTTTTCTTTATTTCCAGGTAAGCTTGAATTCGAAATTTTGCCCAAAAGCTTTATTTCAAAATAATATAAAAAATATTTAAATATTTTGGGTGAAAAAATTGGGTTGATTGGTTGCATGTGAGTATGTTAATTTATACAACAACACCTGTAAATACATACATATGAACTATTGAGAAGAAATACAAATATTCAATGGGTTTCGGGTTGAATGATACATATCAAATATATGTTTGAAAAATTATGTAATCCTACCTCAATTTTTTTACAAATAAATATTCATCACCTACAAAGAATTTTTGAAATAAATTTTGAAAATTGTAACTTAGCCTTTAAAATGTATTTTATCAATTTCCTTTCATATCTAAACTATGTTGAACTAATTGATGCGTAAATGAAGATGTTAAAAATTATGGACTTCTTTTTAATGTAAAAATGTTTGTTTTTCCTGACCCAATTCTGTCCAACCATTTATTAATTCATTTGATATCAGTAGTCATGGTGGGATGTGGACATACCTGTCACTGGAATAGTGTCATCATAGCAAACAGACAGTGGTGAACCAGGTCATCAGTTTGATATGTCATTTGTAAATAAAAAAAAAAATGAAAAAATGAAAATGAAAAAATGGGTCCTAAAGCGGCGCTTTATATGGAGCTCCTTCGCTATGTTTTTTATATTTCCTGATATTCCGAATAAAGTTTCAAATTTTATATTCAAAACATTATGGCGGCCAATGTGGTTCCATAATAATAAATATTTTGTAATTGAAGCCAATGACGAATTATAAACAGAATCATTTTTTCGAATTTTGTTTAATCGTATTATTATGTTTTTATGGCGCCCAACGTAAATAATTCTGGAGAATCATGTGATTATTCCTAAAATAAATTCCAAACTAATATGGCGCCCAATCTGAGGCTCAATATGTTTTAATTGTAGAAGCGTCGATTAAAAATATTTGTTCTAATATCGAAATGAAATTTCCTTAAACAATTAAAAAATCACCTGTGGCGCCCAACGCCAAAAAATCCATGGCGCCTAAAGGATAATGAAATATTTTATTATTTCGCAAAATGTGTGTTCTTAAAATAAAAACAAATTAAAAACCAGTAAGGAAAGTAGTAAAGTCGGACGGGGCCGACTATGTGATTTAAAATATCAATAGGTCATCCGTTGTGCAAAATTTGATGTCAATCTGACAAACATGAGGAGTTTCGTGCACAATTTACTTAAAATCGGACGAATATATATATGGAAGCTATATCCAAATATGAACCGATTTCAACGAAACTTGTCACAGGTTAGGTTATACTAGTTTCAGTACGTTTTGTTCCTATCACCTTCCTTGGTCCTTGGTTCTGGATTAAATTCTGTACGCTATGCTACATAAGAACTTTCGTACATTATTTACATTAAATCGGACGAATATATATATATATATATATATCTACTCAGTACGCTATGCCAAATTTCGTGCCAATCGAATGATATATGTGGACATTAAATCTAGATCTAAACCAATTTTCACGAAACTCAACACGCATCATCCCAGCATCATTTCAGTACGCTATGCCAAATTTCGTGCAAATCGAAAGATATATAGGGACTTTGGTACACCATTTACATTAAATCGTACGAAAATATATATGGGAGCTATATCTAAATCTGGACCGATTTTCTGGAAACTTAACACACATCATTTTAGACCTAATTCAATACGCTGTGCCAAATTTCGTGCAAATCGAAAGATATATAGGGACTTTGGTGCACCATTTACGTTAAATCGGACGAAAATATATATAGGAGCTATATCTAAATCTGAACCCATTTTTCCCAATTTCAATAGGGTTCGTCCTTGGGCCGAGTAAGTGACATGTGCCAAATTTCATCCAATTCGGATTATAAATGCGATCTGTACTTTGTTTACAATTTAACATGGACAGACAGGCGGACGGACACGCATAAATCGACTTAGAAAGAGATTCTATGCATATTCTCAAAAGGAACCATGTGTATATCCCATTTCCTTTTGCCTGTTACAAACATATGCACAAAGGCATAATACCCTGTTGCACACTGTGGCGAAGGATATAAAATCCAAGCCTTTGGTAGAGCCCTGACAAAATTATTTAAAAAATCCTCGCCGTTGTTGGAGCCCTGAAAAAAATTATTTAAGAAATATACGCCTTTGGTAGAGCATTGAACAAATTATTTAAAACATCCAAGCCTTTGGTAGAGCCAGAAATATATATATTTTTAAATCCACGCCTTTGTTAGAGTTAGAAAAAAATAAAAAAAACATCAATACAATATGGCGCCCTACGTAGGGACCCAATGTAAATCCGCTTCACTATATAAACCAGTGGTTGGTTTTTCAAAGATTTCGAGATGTTGCAAAAGGAATGACTGAAGTTGTCTCCCAAAAAAAGATCTCTAAAAGTGTTCAAATTTTAAATTAAAAAACCGAAATATTCTAAAGCCACAAAATCTCTCACCACACATCAAACCACTTCATTTTTAATATTTGACCTCAAACCATTATTATTTTTAAACTGACCTATCCCCAAACCAACCAAACAAAGGGCATACCAGCATTCAAATCAAATATTTATTCTGTTTCTGTTTTGACGTCTTATTCTTTATTTTCCCAAAATTGTGTGGTGGTATTGTGTGTGAATTAATATATCAAACCTGTATTGAGATAGAAATTTATTCTATTGTCCGGAAAAAACACAAACACTAACACGCTCACTGACCACAGAGCCCATTGTGTAATCATTCTAACCAAGGTCACTCAATGTTAACACGGACGTCATGGTGTTTTCTTTTACATTTTTCGATGTGGAGGGTGGGGGCTTAGGGTTTTAACCAACATTGTTGTTAGTCATGTAACAAAGTGTTACAACAAAATGAAGGAAAACAACAAAAATAGAGTAATTCATAGAAAATTTATTAAGTTAAGCGAATAGAATTAGGCCACAATAAATGGTGACTTTTGAGTTTTTTCGTTCTTGTTTTCATTTTGGTTTCTATTTGGAAGGGTGGTTAGTTTTTTTTTAGTAACTTAATAATAGAATTTAATAATTTATTTGTGGGCTTAACGTCGTTGATAAGATATAAATCAATAGGTTTGTTTTACGTGTGTTCAATTTAGAAATATAACGAATGTCAATTCCAAATTAATTTCATTAATTAATTAAAAAATTATATTTTCCATCTTAAAAAATATGGACAATGGGTTTAGGGTATTCTGTAATTTTTTTCTAGGTTTTGATTTGATAAACTTAAGCGATATTTAGGACAGAGTTTTGAAAATGTTCGCATACATTGCTACTACTAAGATGTTTGGTATTCGGGTCAACCTTTTAGATAACGTCATTCTAGTCTCATCTTGATACGGACGAAAAATTATATGGGAGCTATATAAAAATCTGAACCAATTTTCATGAAACTTTACACATATCATTCTAGTCTTGATTTAGTATGCTATGCGAAATTTCGTGCAGATTGAATGAAATATAGGGACTTTGGTGCACCATTTACTTAAAATCGGAATAAAATATATATGGGAGCTATATCTGAATCTAAACCGATTTTCGCGAAGTATAACACACATCATTTGGACCAAACAAATGAGCTGTGCCAAATTTCATCCAATTCGGATCATTAATGCGACCTGCAACGGACACACGAACGGACATATATAAATCGACTCAAAAAATGATTCCATGCATATTCTTAAAAGGAACTTTGGGTCTTTCTCGTTTCCTTTTGCTGTTACAAACATATGCACCACAGTGTGGTGAAGGGTATAAAACCCCTGTAATAAAATAAATTATTTAAGAGGATTTCCATATTATGGAAATCAGATTTTTCCACGGTACATTATTTGTAATATTTACACCCTACACAACTATGTTGTTAGGGTATTATAGCTTTGTGCAGCCTCAAGAGTTTGTAACGCCGCGAAATATTGGTCCTAGACCCACCATTAAGTATACCGATCGTCATATCTCGACTAGCTGAGTCGATCTAGACATGTGTGTCCGTCCGTCTGTCCATTATAATTTGTAAACACGATACAGGCCACAGTTATGGACCAATCTTCACGAAATTTTGCATGTAGGATGGGTTCTGGCCAATGAAGACCCCAATTGTTTTTTAATATTTAGGGGATGAAATGGACCAAAAACTTTAATTTTGTCAGATTTTCTGGTCGCTCCAGAGGCCGCAATTATGACCCAAACATCGCGAATTTTTACATGGAGAAGGGGATCGGACCAAAGAATAAGCATGCCTGTCTTGATCAAATGGACCTTGACTTTTGTGTGAAAAATGACAAAATTTGTGTTCCATAGCGTATATATTTACCACTGAAGAACATAGACCCGATAAGTTTATAGTATATCAAAGAGGAGCGGTTGACCTTTAAATTGATACCAATTATATTGTCGTATGTTCTCGGATGTGGGAGTTACACTTATATATTTGCAGGTGTCTACGTATTCAGATATTATGTATTAACCCATTACCACACCAGAGGGTCCGCCCTCTGGCTGATCGCTTTGAAATTTCCATGAGGTTCCAGTTATGGTCAAGGACAACGCCTATATGTTCTGTGATGATCACATAATAATTTTGGGATGAAGTGGACCGAAATTATAAGGCGAACATCAAAACACAGCCCACGGGGAATGGAATATGGACAAGTACCCAATATTAGAAATATTCGGAAAATATGTCAGTGTAAGGAAGGGGTTCTGTTGACTTCTAATCGGGCAAGAGGGTGCAACTATCACGAAATATTGCCCAGGCTCGGAAAAAAATCCGCAGAAACTTAAAGCCACGTGGTAGTTGTGTAGGGTATCGTATGGTCGGCCCCGTCCGACTATACTGCTCCGCTCACTGGTTCCTGTTTGGCCCCGATCATGGAGCATGAATCGATGTTATATTATACCCTAAATTCGATCTTTGATTTCATTTTCTTACGTTTGTGTGTTTACGTTGGGCGCCAGAAAAAATTAGACTTAAAGAAAATAATAATTTCCAACCGAAGTGTGTAATTTAGATGTTGGTGGGTAAAAACTTTTTCGCAGTAAAATATTAATTCGTAGAATATTGTCAATAATATAGATTTTATATACCCTTTTCCGTATATAGAAGGTCTTCGCCGAATTTTCCAACCATTAGGGGAATACAAATTATCAGGGTATGCAGTGAAGATTCATATTTTGACATAGCCCCCTAAAAGATTCTAGATTGTTTATAAGTACTTTGAATGTCATCCCTATGATGTGGTGGAAAAGCAGTTCTACCCATTTGAATTTGAATTGAATATTCTTTACACCATCAACCATAGCTGGCTGGCATTAGGTAGCAAATTGGCTTATTATTGGGTAGAAAAATCTCCTTATAATTAAATATCAATATTGGAACAACTTTCAGGGTGGCATCCTCCATATTAACGCTCTTCCACCGAATTAGCTCTAATATGATATTTTGGGTTATCGATGAATGTCGAATGAGAACCTATACATTTTTGAGGGTAATCAACATACAATGATACCGCTAAAATGTCAGTATTTGGGTTAGGTTTTTAACAAAATTGGATGCAATTATATTTATAGCGATCCACGTTTTGATGTAGGTCCCCAATTTTCATTATGTTGAGAATTTCAGATATGTTTTGAACCACATTGGCTTTAATTTGATAACTTAAGTTGTCATTAGGATTTAAATATTCCTGCCAATATTTATTATTATCGACCCATCACTGATACAATTCTAGTACCTTCCTCATACAAGGTCAACGTTTTGAAAATTAAAAAAAAAAATTAAAAAAACGTTGAGAATGTAATTAGCATTCCAGAAATATCTTTAATGATTTTTTTCATTTTGGAAATGTTCAGGGGCCTAGCCTAATTTTACAAACAAATTGCCTCCAGTTTTCGTTTTCGTCCGGCAACGATTTGCAATTTACATAACCCCCATAGAAATATGCCGTTCAATTAAAAAATTTCACCTAAAGGTAGAGGACATAAAATTGTAGAAAATGTGGATCAATTTTCCCCATTTTTGGACAAATTACGAATATAGTGTATGTAATATATTTATCGAGTGTACGACCCTTTGACATTTGATACGAAGTTCGAAAGACTTTCGACATTTTGGAAGTATGAATATGATTTTTTTTTAACACAATTTTACCTGCTAGAATAACGACCAATTACCATTTTCAAGTTGACTGGTCGCTATTCGAAATTCAAAAAAAAATGTTACAAACTTGTCGAAATCTTTCAATACATTTGGTCATGCCAATTTGGATTATTCAAATTTCCGACGAATGAATGTTCCGGTTATTTGTTTTTCTAAAACTTCATGTGGGTGAAAAAACAATTATCATTTATCATCGAATTAAACATTACGAGAGAGACCTTAATAGCTTTACAAGGCCACTCAACTCACACCGTTAGTTAATCACACAATTTATTAATAATCACAAATTAACAAGCTTTTAGTGTTAACTTCTGTGTGATTAATTGTATTGACTAATTTGGGGTTTTGATAATTTTTTGATTTTTAATCGCTCGTTAAAAGGTTTGAAAAAATTTAGATATCAAAAATGTTTATGGTAGAGGAGAGATATTTAAATAAAACTTGTATTTATGAAATATTTTCATAATTATTGCAAAATTAAAAAAAAAATGAATAAAAATTGATATTATTTTCTCCGAAAAATTTAATCGAATGTTTATTGAAATTAAATTCGTTCAAATTTATGTAATGCATTATTCTTTTCCCTAGGCAATATTCGACTTTCCAATTTTCAAAAAAAAAAAAAAAAAATGTAATTTTTTCTCTTTAGATATTATCAGTAAAGGCAACAATAATGGTTATAAGTGATTTTCCAATTCATATGAAAAAATAAAAAAAAAATGTTTATGACACTGTTTTATCTGCACGCATTACATTTTACTCTCCATTCCCCAAAATTCATTATTGATTAGATCTTTTTCTGACAAGAAAGAAAAATTGAATTGAAACGAAACAAAAACTGAAATGAGGTTACCACAGCAAGGAAACGAAGAAAACATAAAAACATGAAACACTTATTAATAATGCATTTTTTTATCAGTAGCAGCTAAATGACAATCACTTTATTGTAAACGATAGTCATGCTTGAACATTAAATGCATGACAGACCCTCCCCTCTAAATGTGGCTGGCTGTGGTGATGATGATGCCGACAAAAAATTAGAAAAAAAAACACGAGAGAAATGGAGAAAAGTATTTGATCAAATTAAATGCCATAGATATGCTTTAATTATTTGTTTAGATATCGAAATGAAATTTACGCTCCACAAAAAACAAGAAATGAGACAAGTTTTTTTCTTTATTATGGGCCTATAAAGTCGATTTGTTACAGCAAGGGGGCACAGTGTTAGGAAAGTGAAAAATTTCATTTTTTTCAATTTGTTTTAAATTTGAAAATATATTCAGGCATATTAAAAAACAAATATCCGACGAAATATATGCCTGAGCATATATTAACTACTGTATGAAACGGATATAGTGACATAAAAACTCGGATATAAGAAAGCGACCATGTTTATTTATGAATTTTTATACATTTTTTTTAATTCTAATTCTAGATTTGAAATTTTCTACTTTGAATTGTTATTGCCCCATGAGGTTTTTTTAATGAATTTTCTGAAAACTTTGGATAATCAATAGGTAAACCACCTCGAAGAAAATTATATAGTTCTATATATATAATTCCCCGATTTTGCACAGAAATTGCAATCACATTTTTCTTAACTACAATCAAAAATTATATAGTGTTCAGAATACAAAAAAAAAAAAAAAATCCACCGTGCCCTAACAGTGACATGTCATTCATTTTTCCAGGCTTGTTCCGATCATAGAACATGATTCGTTTATTTTCTTTCATTATTACAGATAACCTAAATTGTAACAGATTTCACTTTCATTTTTTCCCCTTTTCCCCCTTCCCTACAAAACATTTATAGTTCTTGTTGACATGGCTATGTGTCACACATACAGGGTGTGTTAAAAAAATTAGTGTTTGTCTTTGTTCATGTCACATTAAGAAAAGTAAAGTTGGGCGCCAAATTTTCCTTGGGGTAGGGTTAGGCGGTCTAAATGAAAGAAAAAAATATATGAACCAGATATGTAATTATGTGTTAATAGCTTTTTATAACAACAACAACAACAACAAAATGAAAACCATCTTACATTCCCCCACCCTCGTAAAGACAGAGTATTGAAGTAAATAGGTGTAGTTTTTTACAAAATATTTCTTCAGATATCAGTCAAAGGTGTAACTTAATATATATATATATATATATATATTTAGAGTACCAGTCTCAAGCGACGATTTTTATACCCTACACAACTATGTTGTCAGGGTATTATAGCTTTTTGCAGGCCCAAAAGTTTGTAACGGCGCGAAATATTGGTCCTAGACCCACCTTTAAGTATACTGATCGTCATATCTCGACTAGCTGAATCGATCTAGACATGTGTGTCCGTCCGTCTGTCCATTATAATTTGTAAACACGATACAGGCCACAGTTACGGACCAATCTTCACGAAATTTTGCATGTAGGATGGGTTCTGGCCAATGAAGACCCCTATTGTTTTTAGTAAAGATCTGTTAATATTTATTATTTTATTTTTGTATGATTTTTTGGTCGCTCCATAAGCCGCAATTATGGACCTAACATCGCGAAATTTTACATGGAGAAAGGTGATTGGGCCAAATAAGAAGCATGCCTGTTTTTATAAAGATCGGTCAATATTTAGCGGATCAAATGGACCCGAACTTTTGTGTGAAAAATGACAAAATTTGTATTCTACTGCGTTAATATTTACTCCTGAAGGACATAGAGCCGAGAAGTTGATAGTATATCCAAGAGGTGTGGTTGGTCTTTAAATTGATACCAATTATATTGTCGTATGTACTCGGATGAGGGAGGTAGACTTAAATATTTACCGGTGCTTACCTATTCAGATATTATTTAATAAACCATTACTACACTAGTGGGCGGAAATATAGCGCTGATCGCTTTGAAATGTTCCATGAGGTTCCAGTTCTGGGTAAGGACAACGCCTATAATTTTCGGTGATGATCAGATAATAATTTTGGGATGAAGTGGACCAAAAACTTATTTTTTGTGTTTTTTTTTCAATTCGATCTATAGGCTACAATTATAAAACGAACATCACAACACACCCTACGGTGAAAAGAATATGGACAAGTAATTAGAAGGGCTGTACTCAATATTGGTAATATTCGTAAAATATGTCAAATATGTATCGGGCAAGAGGGTGATACTATCACGAATAAAAATCCGCAGAAAGATAGAGTTCTGTGGTAGTTGTGTAGGGTATCGTATGGTCGGCACCGTCACTGGTTTCAAATATTTGTTCAAGGTTCATATATAGGAGATTTTTCTAAATATTTTCTTGAGGTTCATATATGAGCTTGGATTTTTTTTATAGAAATATTTTTTCAAAGTCTATTTGTAGGCGTAAATTTTTTAAAAATTATATTTTCAAGACCTAATAGAGGTGTGGATTTAAGCATATTTTTTCCTGGTCCATCTTTATGCGTGGAGTTAAAAAAAAAATTCAAGGTCATCTTTATGTGCGGTTTTTATATCATTCACCACGCTGTGGTACAGGGTATTATGTCTTTGTGCATATGTTTGTAACACGCAAAAGGAATCGAGATAGACCTATGGTTTCTTTTGAGAATATGCATAAAATAACTTTCTGAGTCGATTTACGTATGTCCATCTGTCCGTCCGTCCATGTATTTTTGTTAACAAAGTACAGGTCGCATTTGTCATCCGATTTGCCTGACATTTGGCACAATTCACTTATTTGACCCAAGGACGAACCCTATTGAAATTGGAGAAAATCGGTGCAGATTTAAATATAGCTCCCATATATAGTCCGATTTTATGTAAATGATGCACCAAACACCCAATAATTAATCGATTGGGACAACATTTTGTACAGCGCACTGAATCAGGTCCATACTTATGTATGCGAAGTTTTGTTGGAATCGGTTCAGATTTAGATATAGCTCCCATATATAGTTTTGCCTGATTTTATGTAAATGGAGCACCATACTGCCAATATTGTTTCGATTGAGACAAAATCTTACACAGAGTACTGAATTAGGTCTAGAGTGATATATGCCAAGCATTGTTAAAATCGGTTCAGATTTAGATATAGCTCCCATATATAGTTTCATCCGATTTTTTGTGAATCATACACCAAACACCCAATATTTGTCCGATTGGGGCAAAACTTTGCACAGAGTACTGCATTAGGTCCAGATTGAAGTCTGTGAAGTTTTATTGAAATCGGTTCAGATTTAGATATAGTTCCCATATATAGTTTTGTCCGATTTTATGTGAATGACTTCTAATATTTGTCTGATTGAGCAAAATTTTGCATAGCGAATGCAATATAGGAAAAAATTATGTGTAATTTTGACTAGATATATATATATATATATATATACATTTTCGTTCGATTTTATGTAAATGTTGCACCGAAAGGCCTGTGTTTGTTCGATTTGCACGAAATTTGGCAGAGGGTATTAAATTGAATATAGTGGTGACAAAAAACAAATGGTGTTTATGTATATAGCTCCCATATATAATTTTACTCAATTTCATACAAATGGTACACCAAAGAATCTAAGTCTGCCCGTTTGACATGCAATTTTTCATTGATTTCAGAATGGTGTGTGTCTGGAGTTTTTTCAAATTGGTTCAAATATCTATCTAGGCAGCACATTTAATTTCGCCCGATTCCATCTCAATAGTCCTCCAAAGATTCTATGTCTGTTCTATTTACAGGATATTGTAGATATTAAGGTCTCTTGTATGTACCCAAAGTGGTGAAGGGTATCATATAGTCGACCCGTTCGTGATTTTTATGGAATGGAATAAATGCCTAATTTTTAAGCGTTGATAGAGATGTGAATTTTTAAGAGCATTATTTATATTCTAAAGATTTTTTAAATATAATATCCACAAGTTCCTCATTTTTACATTTTCAATATCTATACAAAACATGAATTTCAAATTTTATTTTGATTTCAAGCATGTTGTCAAATACGCTGTTCTTAAATGTAAACCATTAATTAAATACCTTTACTTTGATGATTTGAAAATTTGTCAATTTTACAAAAAATAAAAAATTACCAGACAACCCAAAAAAAACCTACAACTAAAAACATGAATCATAAATGCTTATTTTTGTTGTTGTTGTTGTATGTCTGACATCGAAAAACATGACATTTAACAGCATTTAATTGCATTCCATGAATTTGTTAACGAAACTATGGTGCAGTTCAAGAAACAACACATAAAATTGGAACAAAATGCATTTAAAATTTTTAAGAATTGTTTTTTTCCACTCCGTGGCATATTAACACTTTGACACGAATGTCTGAAGTTTGAAATTATTTTTTTTAATTACTGTTCTTCGTTAATTGGTTTCTTGTTCTTTTCGCTTCAGTTTCAAGTATTACTTTTTTTGAATACTTTCCTTTAGTCATAATTTTATTTAATCGCTTACAAAATGCAATTGCCTGGGCGGTTTTAAATTTTGAGAGTTTTAAGAAGTGTTGTTACTTTAATTAAGATTTCTTTTCAACATAAAATTGTAGTTCTGGAATTTAATTTTCTTGCTCTCCGGGTTTTTGTCACTGAGCCTCAATATCTTTTGAAACAATAAAAACGAAAAAAATGAAATCTTGAAAATAAAATCGTAAATTGTATATGCCATGGGAATGTTCTCATTATTTCCTGGAAACTGTCATCCAAGGAATTTGCGCGGGTTTTAATTTATGGCAAAATTTTTGTTTTCGGCCGGTTTTTTTGTTATAGTCTCCAATTCAGCATGACGAATTTTCAAACAGCCTATGTCTGCTCAACTTCTTAAATCTCTTTTTCATTTCTTTGTCCTTCTGTTTCGCAAACATAAAAAAATCCCAGTTTTTAAAATTCTGTCTGCAATTTGTCTTTTGAACATCTTAAGTCGTCGAATATTTAGCTGTAATGTCATGCCTTTATAGGGGAATGGGAATTTTGCGCGTCCGAAGGGTATGTACAAATTATTGCAATGACCCAATTAAATGGGTAGACGACTGACTGACTTTCATTAATATTCATTATGTAGTCCAAATTATTTGCTTCTGCAGTTAATTTGTCTTAAATATGGAAGCCCTTGAGAAATGTAAACAAAAATTGGACAAGCTTAACATCGTATTTTCTTTATTAATTTTAAATGTAGGACGATTTTTATTTTAAAATTCGGAACCTAAAAACTTATGCTATTAACAAAATTTATATAAATAATATCCTCCTTATATAGGGCTTGAAAAAATATTCTTTAATAAATCCTCCCTTTATATAGGGCTTCTCGAAAAGTCTTCTTTAAAAAATCCACGCCTTGGTTGAGGGCTTCTCAAAAAGTCTTCTTTAAAAAATCCACGCCTTATTTGAGGGCTTCTCAAAAAGTCTTCTTTAAAAAATCAATCCACGCCTTGGTTGAGGGCTTCCCAAAAAGTCTTCTTTAAAAAATCAATCCACGACTTGGTTGAGAGCTTCTCAAAAAGACTTCTTTAAAAAATCCACGACTTGGTTGAGGGCTTCTCAAAAAGTCTTCTTTAAAAAATCCACGCTTTGGTTGAGGGCTTCTCAAAAAGTCTTCTTTAAAAAATCAATCCACGCCTTGGTTGAGGGCTTCTCAAAAAGTCTTCTTTAAAAAATCCACGCCTTGGTTGAGGGCTTCTCAAAAAGTCTTCTTTAAAAAATCAATCCACGCCTTGGTTGAGGGCTTCTCAAAAAGTCTTCTTTAAAAAATCAATCCACGCCTTGGTTGAGGGCTTCTCAAAAAGTCTTCTTTAAAAAATCAATCCACGCCTTGGTTGAGGGCTTCTCAAAAAGTCTTCTTTAAAAAATCAATCCACGCCTTGGTTGAGGGCTTCTCAAAAAGTCTTCTTTAAAAAATCAATCCACGCCTTGGTTGAGGGCTTCTCAAAAAGTCTTCTTTAAAAAATCCACGCCTTGGTTGAGGGCTTCTCAAAAAGTCTTCTTTAAAAAATAAATCCACGCCTTGGTTGAGGGCTTCTCAAAAAGTCTTCTTTAAAAAACCAATCCACGCCTTGGTTGAGGGCTTCTCAAAAAGTCTTCTTTAAAAAACCAATCCACGCCTTGGTTGAGGGCTTCTCAAAAAGTCTTCTTTAAAAAATCAATCCACGCCTTGGTTGAGGGCTTCTCAAAAAGTCTTCTTTAAAAAATCAATCCACGCCTTGGTTGAGGGCTTCTCAAAAAGTCTTCTTTAAAAAATCAATCCACGCCTTGGTTGAGGGCTTCTCAAAAAGCCTTCTTTAAAAAATCAATCCACGCCTTGGTTGAGGGCTTCTCAAAAAGTCTTCTTTAAAAAATCAATCCACGCCTTGGTTGAGGGCTTCTCAAAAAGTCTTCTTTAAAAAATCAATCCGCGCCTTGGTTGAGGGCTTCTCAAAAAGTCTTCTTTAAAAAATCAATCCACGCCTTGGTTGAGGGCTTCTCAAAAAGTCTTCTTTATAAAATCAATCCACGCCTTGGTTGAGGGCTTCTCAAACAGTCTTCTTTAAAAAATCAATCCACGCCTTGGTTGAGGGCTTCTCAAAAAGTCTTCTTTAAAAAATCAATCCACGCCTTGGTTGAGGGCTTCTCAAAAAGTCTTCTTTAAAAAATCCACGCCTTAGTTGAGGCCATCTTAAAAATATTCTATAAAAATTCCACGCCTTGGATAGGCCTTGAAATATTCTTTTAAAATCCACGCCTTGTTTGGGCCTTAAAAAATCAGTAAAAAAATTATTAATTATTAATTATTATTTTTTTAATTATTATTATTTTTTTTTTTTTTTTTGAACCCAACACTGCATAATTGTATTGAAAATTCAAATAACAACATTCACGTTAAACAAAACCTCGTATTTATTTTTATTGCATTTGAAATATAATTCCCCATTTAAAGTTTTCTGATTTCGTTCGTTTTTAAAGAAGTGTTTATTTACAAAAATTCCTTTGAGTTCAAAAAATATTATAAACAATTTGCCTATTGACTCATAGTTATTCTACACTTCTAGATATTTTAATTACCAAACCATTTGTCACTACGAAAATCGAAACTACAATTTAAGGAGCAACAAAAGAAAGAAACAAAAACGAGCGTCGGCCAAAATCAAAAAGAAGAGGAATTTAATATCTCGAAATAGTAAAACAAATCATTTTTCAAAATTTGTGTTGTGTTATGTTTACACGATAAGAACGAAAACACAAATGAGAGAAGTGCTGAATTGAATTGAGTTTCTAGTTACACTCAAAAAAACACTTGAAGTAATTAATAATTTGAAAAAAAAACGAAATGTTTATAAAAATAATAGTTTCTGTTTTGTTTTCTAAACAACTGAGATTTTGGAATTTTTATTAATTGATATGTATCAGATTCGGAAAGAAATAAACACACAATTGTTCAAAATACATACATTGAAAAAATATTCTTTACTCAACCTCTTGGCTAGGGCTTAAAAATGTTTTTCTTAAAAAAATCCACGCCTTGGATAGGGCTTGAAAAATTATCCTTTAAAAAATCCACACCTTATTTGGACCCTAGAAAAAAGTATTTAACAAAACTAAGCCTTAGAAAAATATTGTTTAATAAAAGCATGCCTTGTGTAGGCCCTAAAAATCGGAAAAAAATAAATTTTAAGAAATTCCTACACAAAATATTAAAAAAAAAATCCCCACCTTTATTTGGCCTTCAACAAATATTTAAAAAAAACACACACAACCTTTAAAACTTTGCAAATTACCGAAAGTAAAAACAATTATTTTCGAATCTATTTTCATCTACAAATTATATTTAGTCATTCCCTTTCAATTTCAATTCAAGTTCTGCAAAATTCGATACCAAAGTTTCAACCTTTCCCCCAAAAAGACTCAAGTGCCCAGGTACACATTTCAATTAATGTGAACGGTTGAATGAACTTGATCTAAATATAGAATAGAAGCAAATATTTTTTTGCAAACAAAAAACCTCAAACCGAATAGAAATACCACAGAAAGGCACACATACAAAATATCACACCCAAAATAGCAAGGCGATCACTTTCTATTCTTTGGTTTGTTTCGCATTTTCAAATCAAATCAACGCAGCGTTTTGTTACTTCTAACCGCACACACAGCGAACGTTGCGGATCCATAGCACTTATCTCAAATGGCGCCAACGTCAATTTTATTTGTTTCGGACTTGTTGTTCTTCTTCTCAAATGAACTAACTGCACGCCAAACAATCTGTCAGATAGCAGGCAGGCAGGCTGCAGCCGTGCAAAAAATCATAGACATCCATATGTTCAGATATACGTATAGGTAATGAGCCGTATAACGTTTAGGAGCTATTTTAAATGGAAGCTTCCAAAAATATAAAAGAAGAAATAAAACACAAAATTGACACGCAAAAAAATCTTGACAAAAAAGGCACTAGATGAGGGTATTCAAGAACAGTGGGACCTTGAAAAAATATCTATGAGGCAATAAAAAAATATTTTTAAAAAATCCACGCCTTATATAGGCCTCTATGAGGCCATGAAAAAATATTTTTAAAAAATCCACGCCTTATATAGGCATCTATGAGGCCATGAAAACATATTTTTTAAAAAATCCACGCCCCATATAGGCCTCTATGAGGCCATGAAAAAATATTTTTAAAAAATCCACGCCTTATATAGGCCTCTATGAGGCCATGAAAGAATATTTTTAAAAAATCCACGCCTTATATAGGCCTCTATGAGGCCATGAAAGAATATTTTTAAAAAATCCACGCCTTATATAGGCCTCTATGAGGCCATGAAAAAATATTTTTAAAAAATCCACGCCTTATATAGGCCTCTATGAGGCCATGAAAAAATATTTTTAAAAAATCCACGCCTTATATAGGCCTCTATTGAAGCCTCATGGTGTTTCTAATTTTTGTAAGTGTATGTGTAATTTTTTTCAATTAGCCAATTTTATTTATTTTTTTTTCTAATTCATTGCGGTATTGGTGCTGACTGATGCTTCGCTTAAATTGTTAAGTTTTTTGTGTGGGCTTATGACGTCGTCATATAGCTTTCACGGATTTTATTATTACTACTGTGTATGTGTTTGTGTATCTGTGCGAATATCATTTTGATTGACATGACTGCAATATTGGAGAAAATGTGTTTTCGTTGCACCTAGAATGGGAATTGGAAAGAGAAGCAGGAGGAGCGGATACCCATATGGCCAGTTGTGTCATCCATGTGAGGCCGCACAATGCCCATTTTTTATTATTGATCGACTTTTAATTTCATCAGATCTTTTTGTCCATTAAATAAATTGCACTATGGCTAATTAATTTTTAGACAAACTATTTAATTGTTATAGGCAAATTGGCGTGAATTATTCGATGAAATCAGCATTTGAATGGACTTGATTGATTGATATGTGGAGGATTGAGGATGTTGGCAATAGGTCGTTGATTTTTTTAAAGAATACATTTTCAAGGCTAAATTTCCAGGCCTCAAATAAGGATTCGATGTTTAGGGAATAATTTTTCCAGACTCCTAATAAAGCGGATTTTTTTGGTGGGGATTCTTTTTCGATGCTCCAAATGATGCGTGGAGTTTTTAAGGAAAGCCTGTCCAAGGCGTGGATTTTTTTAGGAATATTTTTTCTGGGCCTCTTTAAGGCGTGGATTTTTTAAAGGATATTTTTTCAAGGCCAATATAAGGCGTAGATTTTTAAAATATTTTTTTAAAGGCCTAAAACAAGGCGTTGATTTTTAAAATATTTTTTTAAAGGCCTAAAACAAGGCGTGGATTTTTAAAAGATTTTTTCGAAGGCCTAAAACAAGGCGTGGATTTTTAAAAGATTTTTTAAAGGCCTAAAACAAGGCGTGGATTTTTAAAAGATTTTTTCGAAGGCCTAAAACAAGGCGTGGATTTTTAAAAGATTTTTTTGAAGGCCTAAAACAAGGCGTGTTTTTTTTAAAAGATTTTTTAAAGGCCTAAAACAAGGCGTTGATTTTTAAAATATTTTTTAAAGGCCTAAACAAGGCGTGGATTTTTAAAAGATTTTTTCGAAGGCCTAAAACAAGGCGTGGATTTTTAAAAGATTTTTTCGAAGGCCTAAAACAAGGCGTGGATTTTTTAAGAGTACTTTTCAAGGCCTATATAAGGCGTGGATTTTTAAAGAGTACTTTTCAAGGCCTATATAAGGCGTGGATTTTTAAAGAGTACTTTTCAAGGCCTATATAAGGCGTGGATTTTTAAAAGATTTTTTTAAAAGGCCTATCCAAAGCGTAGATTATTTTTCAAGGCCTATATAAGGCGGGGATTTTTAAAAGATTTTTTTAAAAGGCCTATCCAAAGCGTAGATTATTTTTCAAGGCCTATATAAGGCGGGGATTTTTAAAAGATTTTTTTAAAAGGCCTATCCAAAGCATGGATTATTTTTCAAGGCTTATATAAGGCGTGGATTTTTAAAAGATTTTTTTAAAAGGCCTATCCAAAGCGTGGATTATTTTTCAAGGGTTATATAAGGCGCGGATTTTTAAAAGATTTTTTTAAAAGGCCTATCCAAAGCGTGGATTATTTTTCAAGGCCTATATAGGGCGTGGATTTTTAAAGGATTTTTTTTAAAATGCCTATCCAAAGCGTGGATTATTTTTCAAGGCCTATCCAAGGCATGGATTTTTTATAGAAGACATATCCAAGGCGTAGATTTTTTAAAGAAGACCCATCCAAGGCTTGGATTTTTTTAAGAAGACCCATCCAAAGCGTGGATTTTTTTTAAGAAGACCCATCCAAGGCTTGGATTTTTTTGAGAAGACCCATCCAAAGCGTGGATTTTTTTAAGAAGACCCATCCAAGGCTTGGATTTTTTTGAGAAGACTCATCCAAAGCGTGGATTTTTTTAAGATGACCCATCCAAAGCTTGGATTTTTTAAGTAAGGTCTCTCTCCAATGCGTAGATTTTTTAAAGAATATTTTTAAGATTTTTTAAAGAATATTTTTTCAAGTCCTCAACAAGGCGTGAATTTTTTAAAGAATATTTTTTCAAGTCCTCAACAAGGCGTGAATTTTTTAAAAAATATTTTGTCAAGTCCTCAACACGGCGTGGATTTTTGAAATAATGATTTTTAAAGGTTTACTATTTGTAAGTCTTATATAATTATGCCTATTACCACCCTTCATCATGGCTAATTGCACGCAACATATCCTATTAACAATAATTGTCCCCACTCACCCGCAAAGAAAAATTGTCTCTAATCTGAAATAAAATGCTTTAAAAATATATAACCAAAAATAAAAAACAACAACAATTTGTATAACGCTTGGCATAACAACAACAATACCATCTTTTGTCTTCTTCTTGTCTTATTTTTTTCTTCTCCAAAATAGCACGCATACCAATCAATTGCCACCCATCATCATCATCCTCATCTGCAATGCATCATCACAATCACCACACGCATCATCCGCAACATGACACACGCCATCCTTCACCTTTGCTGCCGGCCAGTGAAACATCGTCACCCATTAAACTTTCACTAAGTCCCGATGATGATGACGATCTGGATCTCACACTGCCTTATGCTAGCACCACCAAACCGCTCGATTCGAAAAGTTCGAAACGTGGGCCGAATTGGATGTCATCGAATGGACCCGGCCAGCTGTTTCGCAACATTGATTGGCGTGATTTGAAAAAAATCAAACAGAGATTCTATTTTGAATTCTATCCCAAGGAGGAGGAGTTTATGGGTAAGGGAGTAGTGCGGAATGAGGAATTCGATATTTTTTGTAGAATATGCTTTTTTTAAACTTTTCAGTAGCTTAGATTTTTTTCTCTTTTATTGGTGTTGTGTGAGTTTTTTTTATTTCTTTTTTTGTAATCAGTAGAAAATATCCCAATTTATAATCCCTACCCCGCTCACTTAATCAACCCACATGAGTTTTTTTCTTAATTTTGGAATTTAAATTTTGTTATTGATGTTATCTAAAATTTTGAAATTAGTTCATGTCACTTTCGTTTGATCTTAATCACTTGTTGTCACCTTACAATAAATTGTCACTTTGTTACCTTTTTTTCGGATTATCTGCCGTTTGATTCAAATCAGTAGCTTGGCTTATTTTTTAAATTTACAAAACCCATACCTTGTAATGGAACAGTGTTTCGAAACCGATGTTTGTTCAAGGTATGATTTTTTTAAAAATATTTGAATAAATATCCAATGCATAGATTTTTTAAAGAAATTTTTTGTCAAGGCCTATATAATTTTTATTGAGGCCTATACAAAACGTGGATTTTTCAAAGTAATATTTTTTAGGGCCTATTTAAGACGTGGATTTTTTAAGGAATATTTTTTTAAGGCCCATATAAGACATGGATTTTTTAAAGAACCTGTTTCAAGTTCTTGGGTAACGTAGGGGATTATAGATACCAAGCAACGGCTCTGATTGGTTTTAATATGGCGAATTCCAGCCTTATCTTGGTCCCTCTTTCATCTCAATTGTGGACACTGACCACCCCCGCGGTGTCACCTGGGGTAGCTATTTTCATCACCCGTTGAAATAGTGATCGGATATTTGCCGCAAGTTCACCCATAAGGACTACAAAAAATGGGTTAGTTGCCCACACTCGGAAAACCCCTCCTACTATGAAAAAGCAAAGAAAAAAACAACAAAAACC
Organism: Musca vetustissima; assembly: GCF_032173495.1. Lineage (NCBI taxonomy): Eukaryota > Metazoa > Arthropoda > Insecta > Diptera > Muscidae > Musca > Musca vetustissima. The sequence continues at coordinate 145,507 of NW_026876622.1, forward strand.
CTCTCCAATGTTGATGACCCCCGCAAACATATAAAGGACCACGATCTGCGAATCTGCACTTGGAATGTGCACACGTTGTACCGAACAGGCGCAATTTTCGCCTTGGCGGATGTACTCAAGAAGTACAAAGCCGATATTATTGCCATACAGGAAATGCGATGGAAAGGGACTGGCATATGTAAATCAGATGATTACGTGATTAAAGCGAAGTTCTTCTACATCCGTCTTATTTGCGCCCATGCTTCGACGGAAGACAAGGATGAACAGACCAAAGGCATATTTTGCGAGCGTCTAGAAACTGCATATGACCGCTGCCCTGGCCATGACATTAAAATTCTGCTAAGAGATTTTAATGCAAAAATCGGAAGGGAAAAAATCTTTGGTCCCACCGTCGGAAAATTCAGCCTCCATGAAGAAACATCCGACAACGGCATAAAGTTGATTGACTTCACGGCAGCAAAAAACATGGTAGTTAGCAACACCAGATTCAAGCATCTCGATATACACAAGGCCACCTGGATTTCTCCTGATCAAGCAACGAGAAATCAAATTGAATAGACTGAAGGAATTCATCCAGTGCATTATACTTCCGATCGATCCGAGGAGCGAATATCGATTCGGACCACTACCTTGTAGCAGCCAAGGTACGCACTCGTCTTAATGTTGCAGCTAAGGTGCGATCTAACACAACACGGAAACTCGACGTGGGAAATCTGTAAAACAACAGGTAGCAGAGGCCTACTCCGCTCAACTTACCAACCTGCTTGACGAAAGCACTTCTTATTCCGAAGTACAATGGCAAAGAATTGCCCACTCCCTACAGAGTGTAGCAAAAGCAACACTTTGGTACCAAAAATCACCATCAAGAAACCCATGGTACGATCAGGAGTGTCGTAATGCTACCGATGTGAAAAACGCAGCGTATAGTGCAACTCTGCAAACTGTAGCAACACGTAGTGCGATGGAGAAGTATGGGGAGAAAAGGAGAGAGGAGAAACGTATTTTCAGAAAGAACAAGAAAAACGTGAGCGTGAGCAAATTGAGATGTACAGGAGTCAGAATGAAGTCCGGAAATTTTACCAACGAGCGAAGGTTTTGGTGCAGGCACACCCTCCTGTAGAGATGAAGAAGGAAACCTGGTGACAGAAGGAGTATTTTGAAAAGCTTCTGGTATCAAGTAGTGGCGGTGAAGATGATACCCCAGAACCAATAAGAGATGATGGTACAGAGTGTATACCACCTAGCCAAGATGAGGTCATAAAAGCATTTAATCGGTTGAAGAATAATAAAGCAGCAGGTGCCGATGGGTTACAAGCCGAACTATTCATTACTGGTGGTCAGATGCTGGTAAGGAGCATACACCAGCTGATTAGTACAATTTGGCTAAAGGAATGTATACCCAATGATTGGAACCTCAACATCCTGTGACCCGTGCACAAAAAAAGGAGACAAGACGATATGTGCCAACTATAGAGGAATAAGTCTCCTTCCCATCGCATATAAAGTACTATCCAGCGTATTGTGTGAACGATTGAAGCCAATGCGGCTTCAGACCTGGCAAATCAACCATTGACCAGATTTTCACACTGCGCCAAATCCTGAAAAAACGCAAAAAACTCATCGACACATTGTCGACTATAAAGCCGCATTCGACAGCCCTATCCGTTCAAAGGTGTATAAAGCCATGTCTGCGTTTGGCATTCCTGCAAAATTAATATGGAAAGGTCAGCAGCTAAAGTCGGTCATACGAGAGGCAAAAGTGAACAGAAATGGCACTCTGTACACCAAACAACACATGTTACTCGCCTACGCCGATGACATCGGCTTAATGGGTCGAACTCTGAGAGCGGTAACAGCCACCTCTGAACAAATTGAGAATAAGTCTGCCAATGTGTGTCTGGCAGTAAACGGCGAGAAGATGGTATCAACGTCCATTAGACGACTTGGACCAACTGTGGAACTAGAGAACTACAGCTTCGAGGGAGTTAAAGATTTTATATACCATGGTAACGCCATAAACAAAATGGATGACATATGTTTTGAAATTCGGAGAAGGATTGTGATGGCCAAAATATGCTACTATGGTCTAAGTAAGCAGTTTAGAAACAAGGCCACCTCCCGCCAGACCAAATTCACACTCTACAAGACACTGATACTACCCGTGCTGTTATATGGATCTGAAGCATGGGTACTTGCGCAAGTAGATGAGGCAGCTCTTGGAGTGTTTGGTCCCACCGTCGGAAAATTCAGCCTCCATGAAGAAACATCCGACAACGGCATAAAGTTGATTGACTTCACGGCAGCAAAAAACATGGTAGTTAGCAACACCAGATTCAAGCATCTCGATATACACAAGGCCACCTGGATTTCTCCTGATCAAGCAACGGGAAATCAAATTGAATAGACTGAAGGAATTCATCCAGTGCATTATACTTCCGATCGATCCGAGGAGCGAATATCGATTCGGACCACTACCTTGTAGCAGCCAAGGTACGCACTCGTCTTAATGTTGCAGCTAAGGTGCGATCTAACACAACACGGAAACTCGACGTGGGAAATCTGTAAAACAACAGGTAGCAGAGGCCTACTCCGCTCAACTTACCAACCTGCTTGACGAAAGCACTTCTTATTCCGAAGTACAATGGCAAAGAATTGCCCACTCCCTACAGAGTGTAGCAAAAGCAACACTTTGGTACCAAAAATCACCATCAAGAAACCCATGGTACGATCAGGAGTGTCGTAATGCTACCGATGTGAAAAACGCAGCGTATAGTGCAACTCTGCAAACTGTAGCAACACGTAGTGCGATGGAGAAGTATGGGGAGAAAAGGAGAGAGGAGAAACGTATTTTCAGAAAGAACAAGAAAAACGTGAGCGTGAGCAAATTGAGATGTACAGGAGTCAGAATGAAGTCCGGAAATTTTACCAACGAGCGAAGGTTTTGGTGCAGGCACACCCTCCTGTAGAGATGAAGAAGGAAACCTGGTGACAGAAGGAGTATTTTGAAAAGCTTCTGGTATCAAGTAGTGGCGGTGAAGATGATACCCCAGAACCAATAAGAGATGATGGTACAGAGTGTATACCACCTAGCCAAGATGAGGTCATAAAAGCATTTAATCGGTTGAAGAATAATAAAGCAGCAGGTGCCGATGGGTTACAAGCCGAACTATTCATTACTGGTGGTCAGATGCTGGTAAGGAGCATACACCAGCTGATTAGTACAATTTGGCTAAAGGAATGTATACCCAATGATTGGAACCTCAACATCCTGTGACCCGTGCACAAAAAAAGGAGACAAGACGATATGTGCCAACTATAGAGGAATAAGTCTCCTTCCCATCGCATATAATGTACTATCCAGCGTATTGTGTGAACGATTGAAGCCAATGCGGCTTCAGACCTGGCAAATCAACCATTGACCAGATTTTCACACTGCGCCAAATCCTGAAAAAACGCAAAAAACTCATCGACACATTGTCGACTATAAAGCCGCATTCGACAGCCCTATCCGTTCAAAGGTGTATAAAGCCATGTCTGCGTTTGGCATTCCTGCAAAATTAATATGGAAAGGTCAGCAGCTAAAGTCGGTCATACGAGAGGCAAAAGTGAACAGAAATGGCACTCTGTACACCAAACAACACATGTTACTCGCCTACGCCGATGACATCGGCTTAATGGGTCGAACTCTGAGAGCGGTAACAGCCACCTCTGAACAAATTGAGAATAAGTCTGCCAATGTGTGTCTGGCAGTAAACGGCGAGAAGATGGTATCAACGTCCATTAGACGACTTGGACCAACTGTGGAACTAGAGAACTACAGCTTCGAGGGAGTTAAAGATTTTATATACCATGGTAACGCCATAAACAAAATGGATGACATATGTTTTGAAATTCGGAGAAGGATTGTGATGGCCAAAATATGCTACTATGGTCTAAGTAAGCAGTTTAGAAACAAGGCCACCTCCCGCCAGACCAAATTCACACTCTACAAGACACTGATACTACCCGTGCTGTTATATGGATCTGAAGCATGGGTACTTGCGCAAGTAGATGAGGCAGCTCTTGGAGTGTTTGAAAGAAAAATTCTCCGAAAGATCTTTGGGCCGATCTGCGTTGATGGTGAATATCGCCGTCGAATGAACCATGAGTTGTAGCAGCTATTCTCGGACATCGACATTGTTAGAGGTATTGAGCTGCAGCGACTACGTTGGCTAGGTCATGTTGTGAGAATGGATGAAGATGTCCCAGGAGAGAAGGCATATAAAAGCAAACCAGGTGATGTTTCACACAGAAAGGGAAGGCCGCGAATAAGATGGAAAGACCAAGTGGAAGACAACATTCCCGAATATGGTCTTTCAAATTTGGAAAACTGCGCCTGGAAATTTTGTTTAAGCTCGGCTTATGAACGAAAGTTCTGTCACAAGCCAGCTAAGTATAGGCGAGGATTTTTTAAAAAATATTTTTTCAAGACTCAACATATGCGTGGACATTTTAAAATATTTTTAGGCACCCCCTTACCCTCAGCCTACACAATGCTTTCAGTGACTACTTGGATGCCACACTTAATAAATTCAAAATGCATTTTCTAAAATCAAAGACACCACAAACTACCTGCTTCCATCCAAAATGATAAAAAGTGACAGCCACTGGGTGACGATGATAATTATGATGATCATCGTGATAGTGTGGACTATAATGATGATGATGCCTATGTTTAATGATGTTCGGTGAGGAATATATTTTTCTTAGCTGTTTTGAAGTGAGCCGACCGCTTGACTCTCCCCAAAAATTAAAAAATTCAATTTTATTTTTTTCTAAACAATTTTTTTTAATATAAACTTCATTAAAAACAACAACAACCGCATCGTTTACATATTGTAAACAACAGAAATAAAAACAAAACATCTGATCTCCCAGCGTTTTTCTCAAATTTGTTTTTGTGGTTATCTTTTCTCGCCTGAAATTGATGTCACCACCTGTAGCTAAATCAGTGGCAGCCATTTGTGGCGAAGCCTAATAGCTGATGATGATGAAAGCTATTGGGGCCTGCGTTTGAATTATGTATTTAAATGCATTTAATTTTGAATGCATTCTACTTTAGTTTTTTGTGAAAGGAATCCCTATGGTGTTGCATTTTGTATTAAGCGATTTGATTATGTATTGTTTTGGAATATTGAAGTGGGATGTATTACACCGACTATCTAAGGTTGGTTGGCGGTGAGGCATGTGGCAAATATCATTGTCAAACGCCCACCTAAATTAATATTTACTTTGATCTGCATTTGAAAGTAGAAAAAAACAAGACAATGGAAAATGTAAATGCTTATAAAGATATTAAAAAAATATATCCGCATTCGATTTGGTTGAAGATATACCATCTAAAAATAACCTGCAGTAGCCGCAACCAATGATATATAGCTTTTTCCTCCATGCACTTTAGAGTTACCAGAAAAAAAATCAGCACACCAGCTTATAAAGATATCAAAAAATTATTCCGCATTCGATTTGGCTGAAGATATGCCATCTAAAAAATTATCTGAAGTAGCCGCAACCTATAATATAGTGCTTTTTCCTCAATGCACTTTAGAGTTACCTGCAAAAATCATTCATCACACCTTCTTCCTGGGATCAATATATATTCGCCAAAGGCTTTTCAACCCTATGAGGAATTTCCACCCAATCCCATAAAAAAATACTTATCTAAAATAACTTTTTTCTCCTTAAAATGTTATTTCTTCCATACATACATACCCTCAAATAAATGTTCTCATAAACAAATTATTATCCCCAGCAATCGTTAAGATTATTAATGAAACTAAAAATTATATCCTCAAATAAACTTTTATATGCGATCAAGGTTAAATTTGCAATCAATTGTCTTAATTAGTAGCCTTAAAATAAAAATTAAAAAATATAGAGAAAAAAATCTACACATAAAAGACTTAGCAGAACTAAAAAAATACAAACATATGTTTCTGTTTTGTGTGTGGGTACAGATCACGATTGCTCATACCAGAAAATACAGTAGATTCCGGATAAAGTATATAATAAAGAAATTGAATAAGGTATTAATTAACCAATGGCTAGACATTGAAAATATATTTAAAAAAAAGAGTAAAGAAAGTAGTCGGACTGGGCCGACTATATGACACCCTTCACCACTTTGGATATATTGTCCATATGTAGCCTTACAATTGTAAGGATACAATGTTCCCTCGAAGGAACATACTCATGTCTTTCTGCAACCTATGCTAAATTTAATTTCATTGGGGCAGATATAGAGTCGTCAGCGTTACCATGGAACAAATTTATGGAAAACGATTTATAGCAAAAATTGATACAAGCTATTCGGTACGCCGCACTGTTAAATATTTAATTTCAATCAGACACCCCTTCGAAAAACATATGTAAGCTATAGCTGCATCTGCAAAACAAATGCAATAACGTCATTCAAGTCACAATTTGATACTTTGTGCAACATTTCGTATTAATCGGACAAAGACACTAGGCGTTTGGTGCAGCATTTATGTAAAATCGGACGAAAATATATGTAGGAGTTATTTCTAAATCAGAACCGATTTTCCCGAAAATCACCACTCATCATTCTAGGCTTAATTCAGTATGCAGTGCCAAATTTCCTGAAAATCGAGTGATATTTAGGGACTTTGGTGTAACATTTACATTAAATCGAACGAAAATATATATGGGAGCTATATCCAAATCAGAACCTATATTCAGGAAACTTAATACACATCATTCTAGACTTAATTTAGTACGCTTTGCCAAATCTCGTGTAAATCGAAAGATATATAGGGGCTTTGGTGTACCTTTTACATTAAATCGGACGATAATATATTGGAGCTATATCTAAATTTGAACTAATTTTCACGAAACTTACCACATGTCATTCTAGGCTTAATTTAGTACGCTATGCCAAATTTCGTGCAAATCGAGAGATATTTAGGGTCTTTGGTGCACCATTTACATTAAATCGGACGAAAATATGTATGGGAGCTATATATAAATCTGAACAGATTTTCAGGAAACTTAACACATTTCAGTCTAGACTTAATTTAGTAGGTTGTGCAAAATTTCGTGCGACCTGTACTTTGTTTACAATTCAACATGGACAGACAGACGGGCGGACATGCATAAATCGACTTAAAAAGTGATTCTATGCATATTCTCAAAAGGAACCATGTGTCTATCTCGTTTCCTTTTGCCACAGTGTGCTGAAGGGTATAAAAATTAGGCCTAATGGTGATCCCCCCAAAAAATATATTTAAAAACCAGTGAGTGGAGCAGTATAGTCGGACGGGGCCGACCATATGATACCCTACACAACTACCACGAAAATCTATCTTTCTGCGGTTCTATATTCTGAGCCTGGGCAATATTTCGCGTGGCCGACTAGAGGTCAACAAATAATTACATTCAGTACAGTACTTCTAATTCCTTGTCCAGATTCCCTTCACCGTGGGTTGTATTGTGATGTTCGGTTTTCAATTGTGGTCTATAGATCGACTCGAAATTTAAATTAAGTTTTCAGTCCTCTTCATCCCAATATTCTTATCTGATCATCACCGAAAATTATAGGCGTTGTCCTTGACCATACCTGGATCTTCATGGAATGTTTTTAAGCCATCAGCGCTATATTTCCGCTCTCTAGTGGGGTAATGGGTTACTAAATAATATGTGAATACCTAAGCACCTGCAAATATTCAAGTGTAACTCCCACAATAAAGTTGGTATCAAATAAAAGTTCAACCACTCCTCTTGGATATAATATCAACATCTCGGCTTCATGTCTTTCAGGAGTAAGTATATACACCAGAGAATACAAATTTTGTTATTTTTCCCACAAAAGACAGGGTCCATTTGACCCGCTAAATATTGGCCGATCATTATCAAAACAGGCATGCTTATACTTAGGCCCGATCCCCTTCTCTATGTAAAAATTCGTGATGTTTGGGCCATAATTGCAGCCTCTGAAGCGTCCAGAAAACCGGACAAAAATTAAGTATATGGTCAATTTCATCGCCTTAATATTATCCGATCTTTACCAAAAACAATAGGGGTCTTCATTGGCCAGAACCCTATACTTAAAGGTGGGTCTAGGAACTCTTGGGGGCTGCACAAAGCTATATAACCCTGACAACATAGTTGTGTAGGGTATAAAAATCCATATTTTTAAAATCACTCTCATAGGTGGTCATTGAAGAGATTATCCAGACCCTACTGTATGGCAATTTACACTAAACAAATGTACAAACATCTGTCTGTAGTTTTATTGTTTTCTATAATTATTCAATGTTTATAAAATTTTCCGCATTTTTTTCTATAATTTCGATCAATTTTATTTTTGTGTAAGAATCTATAAATACCGTTCATTGTTGTTGTTAAATATTTTCCTAACACCTTCGTTAGATAGCATTTTTTGGATTTTAAAAATATTTTTTTTTTGGTTCAATTTTTGTAGTTCTTAGGAAACTAAAAATAACATACACCCAATCTTTGAATGAATGTAAAATTGAAATTTATTAAGACCATTCAATTTGCCATCTACAATGTTTCGGTAATGAATTCAAATCAATTTAATTTCTAACATTCAAATCAATTCATTAAATAAACAAAAATAACAACAACATCAAGAAAAATTGAATATGTGGAAAATAATTGAAATTTAAATCTGATGATTAACCTAGAAAAAAAATTAGCAGTGACTATTTATTTCAAATACCTTCAATTTTCTATAGTAATAAAAATAAAAAAGTCGAGAATTATTTCCCAATCTCCTCCGGTAAAAGTCCGCATGGTACCCTTGTTGGTTGGCATCATTAAATTTCCATATACGTAACAAGAAACAATCAATGCCAAAAAACCCACATTTTCTGACTTATTTGCAAGTCAAACAAAAAAATCTCGAAAATTACCAACAAAGTGTGTCATTTGCTAAAGTAATAGCACGAGAGATCATTAAACTTTGCAGCTATGGGCTATATCAGCCAAAAAGATACAACAACAAAAAACGAATCAATTCAATGAATAGTTTATATGGCCATTAGTCATTTGATTTGTGGTAGGTTTATTTTCTGATTACCAACAAACAATTGCTGTGTAAAATTCAAATCGGTCTTTCTCTTTTGGGCCTCAATATCGGATTAGGGATGACAATATGGAAAAACATTTTCTAAAAAATCCACGCCTATTAATAGGCTCTTAAACGTATTTCTTAAAAATCCACGCCTATAAATAAATAGGAATTTATATTAAATCGGCGGAAGATATATATGGAAGCTATATCTAAATCCGAACCGATTTTCAAGAAATTTTACACACATCATTCTAGACTCAATCTCGTATGCTATGCCAAATTACATGCAAATCGAAAGATATATAGGGACTTTGGTGAACCATTTCCATTAAATCGGCGGAAAATATATGTGGGAGCTATATCTAAAGCTGAACCAATTTTCAAGAAATTTTACACACATCATTCTCTCATTCTCAATTCAGTACATTGTGCCAAATTTCGTGCAAATCGAAAAATATATAGGGACTTTGGTATACCATTTACCTAAAATCGGACGAACATATATATGGGAGCTATATCTAAATCTGAACCGATTTTCAAGAAATTTTACACACAGCATTCTAGACTCAATCTAGCATGCTATGCCAAATTTCGTGCAAATCGAAAGATATATACGGTCATTGGTATACCATTTACATTAAATCGGGCGAACATATATATGGGAGCTATATCTAAATCGGAACCGATTTTCACGAAACTTAGCACACATCATTCTAGACTCAATCTAGTATGCTATGCCAAATTTCGTGCAAATCGAAAGATATATAGGGACTTTGGTAGACCATTTACATTAAATCGGTCGAACATATATATGGGAGCTATATCTAAATTTGAACCGATTTTCACAAAACTTAGCACACATCATTCTAGACTCAATTCAGTACATTGTTCCAAATTTCCTCCAAATCGAAAGATATATAGGGACTTTAGTAGACCATATACATTAAATCGGCCGAACATATATATGGGAGCTATATCTAAACCTGTACCGATTTTTACGACACTTAGCACACATCATTCTAGACTCAATTCAGTACATTGTGCCAAATTTCGTGCAAATCGAAAGATATGTAGAGACTTTGATATACCATTTATATTAAATCGGACGAAAAAAATATATGGGAGCTATATGTAAATCTGAACCGATTTTCACGAAACTTAGCACACATCATTCTAGACTCAATCTAGTATGCTATGCTAAATTTCCTGCAAATCGAAAGATATATAGGGGCTTTGGTATACCATTTACATAAAATTGGCCGAAAATATATATGGGAGCTATATTTAAATCTGAACAGATTTTCAAGAAATTTTACACACATCATTCTAGACTCAATACAGTACACAGTTCCAAATTTCGTGCAAATCGAAGGATATATAGGGACTATGGTGCACTATTTACCTAAAATCGGACGAAAATATATATGGGAGCTATATCTAAATTTGAACCGATTTTCAAGAAATTTTACACACATCATTCTAGACTCAATCTAGTATTATATGCCAAATTCCATGGAAATCGAAACGTATATAAGGACTTTGGGGCACCATTTACATAAAATCGGCCGAAAATATATATGGGAGCTTTATTTAAATCTGAACAGATTATCAAGAAATTTTACACACATCATTCTAGACTCAATCCAATACGCTATGCCAAATTTCGTACAAATCGAAGGATATATAGGGACTCTGGTGAACCATTTACATTAAATCGGCCGAAAATATATATGGGAGCTATATCTAAATCTGAACCTATTTTTCCCAATGTCAATAGGGTTCGTCCCTGGGCCAAATAAATGAGCTGTGCCAAATTTCATCCAATTCGAATCAGAAATGCGACCTGTACTTTGTTTCCAATTTTACATGGACAGACGGACGGGCGAACGGGCATGCATAAATCGACTTAGAAAGTGATTCTATACATATTCTCAAATGGAACCATGTAGATATCTCGTTTCCTTTTGCCTGTTACAAACATATAGACAAAGACATAATACCCTGTACCACAACGTGGTGAAGAGTATAAAAATTCACTCGTCATCCCTACCGCTGAAAGTACCCATGCCTTCATTGTATGCCGATTCTTTTCTGAATTCACGAAGTAGGCACGTATGGCAAGGTGCCCACGTGTTTAGCATAAAATTCATGTGAAGCCAACATACATACATGATGGAATCATACAAAGAACCAAGAATTGACTCTTCAGAGTCTGTTGCTCGTGGCTTAACAACAGGAACAACAACAACAACTCGAATCAGTGACTTGTATAATTTGATCAGATTCTGAAGAATTGTAAGAAGACATGAAGGCAGGCAACAACCACCGCATGAGCGAATCGGCCTAGCAATGGATGGGGACATTTATGACTTTGTTTTTCTGCCTTTCTCGAGAGTTTACAGTATTTGGGTACTTATGGCCTAAATTAAAGTGATCTTAAGTGGACACATAAAGAAGACGAAGTAGAAGAAGACAATCCCATGGTGTATGATAGGAAACAAAAAAAAAACAACACCAACTACAAAATGGGTTAATTGTTTTGCATTTCATTGAGGGAATAATAGCTGCAGTTGTTCGCTCGTTAAGTGTGCGACGCCATTAAATTAAATCCCGTACACAAAAAAAAAAATGCCGGACGGCCGGACCGAACTCTTTCTCTGTGTGTTTCTGGGAAACACAGAAGCTGAACAAATTGACGCATTTTAATTTTTCCCCGATTAAGATGACAAAACACTTTTTTAGTGTGGAATTAATTTGAAAGGGAGGGTACCTTTCTAAGAGAAGAGGTATGGGAAGTAAAGGAGACAAAGATGAAGGTCGTATGAATTCGGTTGGATTTTTATACCCTTCACCACACTGTGTTACTGGGTATTATGTCTTTGTGCATATGTTTGTAATAGGCAAAAGGAAACGAGATAGACCCATGGTTCCTTTTGCGAATATACATAGAATCACTTTCTAAGTCGATTTATGCATGTCCGTCCGTCCGTTAGTCCATGTTAAATTGTAAACAAAGTGTCACAGGTCGCATTTTTAATTCGAATTGGATGAAATTTGGCAGAGGTCATTTATTTGGCCCACGGACGAACCCTATTGAAATTCGGAAAAATCGGTTCAGATTTAGATATAGCTCCCATATATATTTTCGTCCGGTTTAATGTAAATGGTGCAACAAAGCCCCTATATATCCTTCGATTTGCACGAAATTTTGCATAGCGTGCTAAATTGAGTCTAGAATAATGTGTGTAAAATTTCTTGGAAGTCGGTTCAGATTTAGATATAGCAACCATATATATTTTCGCTTCAGATTTAGATATAGCTCCATATATATTTTCGTCCGATTTTTTGTAAATGGAGCACTAAAGTCCCTATTTATCCTTCGATTTGCAAAAAAATTTGGCATAGCATACTGAATTAAGTCTAGAAAGATGTGTGTTAAATTTCGTTAAAATCGGTTCAGATTTAGATATAGCTCACATATATATGTTCGACATTTGGGGCATTTTCATTCATCCGCACAACATGGCCTAGCCACCGTAGTCGCTGCAGCTCAATACGACTGACTATGTCGATGTCCGCGTAAAAATTGTAAAGCTCGTGGTACATTCGACGCCGATATTCACCGTCGACGCAGATCGGCCAGTAGATCTTTCGGAGGATTTTTCTCTCAAACACCCCAAGAGCTGCCTCATCTGCTTGCGCAAGTACCCATGCTTCCGATCCATATAATAGCACGGGTAGTATCAGCGTCTTGTAAAGTGTGAGTTTGGTCTGACGGGAGGTGGCCTTGTTTCTAAACTGCTTACTTAGACCATAGTAGCATCTGTTGGCCAACACAATCCTTCTCCGAAGGTATATAATGTCTTTAACTACCTTGAAGCTGTAGTTCTCAAGTTCCACAGTTGGTCCGAGTCTACTGGACGTCTTGCGCGTTGATATCATCAGCTTGGTCCTCTCGCCGTTTACTGCCAGACCCGCTTTGGCAGACTTATTTTCAATTTGTTCAAAGGTGGCTGTTACCGCTCGCAATGTTCGACCCATTATATCGATGTCATCGGCGTAGGCGAGTAACATGTGTTATTTGGTATACAGAGTGCCATTTCTGTTCACCTTTGCGTCTCGTATGACCTTTTCCAGTAGGATGTTAAAAAGATCACACGACAAACTGTCACCTTGTCTGAATCCTCGTTCGGTATTGAAGTGCTCCGATAGGTCCTTTCCTACTTTAACTGCTGACCTTGTGCCACTTAAAGTTCTCCTGCAAAGCCGTTTTAATTTTGCAGGAATGCCGAACGCAGACATGGCTTTTAACACCTCTGAACGGATAGGGCTGTCGAATGCGGCTTTATAGTCGACAAATAGGTGGTGTGTGTCGATGTGCTTTTCGTGGGTCTTTTCCAGAATTTGGCGCAGAGTGAAAATCTGGTCAATGGTGGATTTGCCAGATCTGAAGCCGCATTGGTATGGTCCGATGATGTCATAGAGCATTGGCTTCAATCGTTCACACAGCACACTGGATAACACTTTATATGCGATGGGAAGGAGACTTATTCCTCTATAGTTGGCACATATCGTCTTGTCTCCTTTTTTGTGCACGGGACACAGAATGCTGAGGTTCCAATCATTGGGCATGTATTCATCTAGCCAAATTGTGCTAATCAGCTGGCGCATGCTCCTGACCAGCATCTGGCCACCAGTCTTGAATAGTTCGGCTGGTAACCCATCGGCTCCTGCTGCATTGTTGTTCTTGAGCCGATTAATTGCTTTTATGACCTCATCTTGGCTAGGTGGTATACACTCTATACCATCATCTCTTATTGGTTCCGCGGTATCTTCTTCATCGCCATTATTTGATACTAGAAGCTTTTCGAAATGCTCCTTCCAGTTCCTCATCACGCTGTCTGTATCTGTCACCAGGTTTCCTTCTTCATCTCTACAGGAGGATGTGCCTGCACCAAAGCCTTAAATTAATTTAGATAATTTTGTCCCATTGTAAGAAGGAACTCTATATCTGACCAAAATTTAGTATAGGTTGCAAAGCGACATGTTTAATTTTATGTTAATGGTCCTTCAAAAATGCGACGTCTGTTAGGATGCCATCTGTTGAATATACCCAATGTGGTGAAGGGTATCATATAGCCGGCCCCGTCCGACTTTACTACTTTTCTTATATATTTTTAGAGGATTTTTTATAGGCGTGGAATTTTAAAAAATATTTTTCGAAGTCTATTTATAGGCGTGGATTAAAAAATAGAATTCCTGCCTATAGGCGTGGATTTTTTAAAAAATATTTTTTTGAGAGGCCATCAACAATTTTTAAAAAAAAATATTTTTTCAGTTTTTGAAATCCATTTTGGATGTTTTTGAAATTTAATTATTTTTTATAACTTTCTTAAGTAACATTTTAAGTTTCTAATTTATCTTACAAATTCCAAGAAATTCAAACTTGAAAGTCTTAAAACAATTAAAATGTATTTTTTATCGCTGCACTCAATTAAAAAATGCATTTCTCTTGGTTTATAAAATTTTATTTCTAGTTTAGATGGGCTTTCTGATTGAAACAAGCAGACAATGATATTCTCAAATAAAAACTACTAAATTATGGGTTCACACGCTAAGACAAGCCTATAAATTTCTAATAAAACTTCACTCTCAAAAAAACAACAACAACTAAATTAAATAGAGTTACTCTGACCACTTGACGCCATCGAGAATAATGCAAAAACAACATGCAGAATGTTGGTCATAAAAATATTAAATAAATGGCAAAATCATAAAATTCAACTCAAAACTGTAAACAGCTATGACATCGTCACAATTGATTTAAATTATGAATTATGAGTTTTCAATTGACCAAAATCACATTTGTTTTAAAAAAATTTTCTGTTTCTCATAAAAAATTTTGTTTTTTTTCTGTTTATTTTCAGGAGGGCAACTGAAAACAAAAAATGGCCAAAAATATGTCTTCAATGGCCGGCCATCGGGTATATTTGTATCGAAAATGTGTGCCGTATGCTCGTTTATTATTGCCTTATTGATACTCATCTTTAGTGTGGGCATAACATATTTTATAACGGCGACAACAATGACGACGGGGTAAGTTTAAAAAAAAAATAAAATTAAATAAAAAAATATTTTAAGAAATTCAAGGCTGTTAGTGGAGCCTCAAAAAACATTTTAAAAAATCCAAGCCTATTGATGTTCCATTAAAAAAAAAATTAAAAAATCCACGCCTCATTGTGGTTCCTCATCAAAGTAATTAAAATAATACCAGCCTATTGAAAATATTTTTGGCAAATCCACGCCTATAAATACTTACGTACTTACTTAGCCGGCTTGTGACAGAACTTTCGTTCCATAAGCGGAGTTTAAAAAAGATTTCCAGGCGCGGTGTTCTTTTGCACAGTTTTTCCAATTTGAAAGACCATATTCGGCAATGTTGTCTTCCACTTAGCGGCCTTCCCCTTCCGCGTGAACCATCAACTGGTTCGCTTTTATATGCCTTCTGGGCTGGGGCATCTTCATCCATTATCACAACATGACCTAGCCAACGTAGTCGCTGCAGCTCAATACGTTTAATAATGTCGATGTCCGAGAATAGCTGGTACTCATGGTTCATTCGACGGCGATAGTCAACGTCAACGCAGATCGGCCCATAGATCTTTCGGAGAATTTTTCTCTCAAACACTCCAAGAGCTGCCTCATCTGCTTGCGCAAGTACCCATGCTTCAGATCCACATAACAGTACGGGTAATATCGGCGTCTTGTAGAGTGTGAGTTTGGTCTGGCGGGAGGTGGCCTTGCTTTTGAGTTGTTTGCTCAGACCATAGTAGCATCTGTTGGCCATCACTATCCTTCTCCGAATTTCAAAACTGATGTCATTCGTTTTGTTTATGGCGGTACCAAGGTATATAAAATCTTTGACCACCTCAAAGCTGTAGTTCTCAAGTTCCACAGTTGGTCCGAGTCTACTGGACGTCTTGCGCGTTGATACAATCAGCTTGGTCTTCTCGCCGTTTACTGCCAGACCCAATTTGGCAGATTCCTTCTCAATTTTTTTAAAAAATGGCTGTTACCGCTCTCAATGTTCGACCCATTATATCGATGTCATCGGCGTAGGCGAGTAACATATGTTGTTTGGTGTTCAGAGTGTCATACGAGAATCAAAGGTGAACAGAAAACCTTTGATTCTCGTAGGACCTTTTCCTGCAGAATGTTAAAAAGATCGCACGACAAACTATCACCTTATCTGAAACCTCGTTCGGTATTAAAGGGCTCCAAGAGGTCCGTTCTGACTGCTGATCTTATGCCTGTTAAAGTTATCCTGCATAGCCGAATTCATTATCCAGGAATGCCAAACGCACACATGGCTTTATGCACCTCTGAACTGATAGGGCTATCGAATGCGACTTTATAGTCGACGAATAGGTGAAATAAGTCGATGTGTTTTTCGCGGGTCTTTTCCAGGATTTAGCGCAGAGTGAAAATCTGGTCAATGGTGGATTTGCCAGGTCTGAAGATGTCATTGACCATTGGCTTCAGTCGTTCACACAGCACACTAGATAGCACTTTATATGCGATGGGAAGACTTATTTCTCTATAGTTGGCACATATCGTCTTGTCCCCTTTTTTGTTCCCTTGACAGAGAATGCTGAGGTTCCAATAATTGAACATGCATTCCTCTAACCAAATTGTACTAATCAGCTGGTGAATGCTCCTTTTCAGCATCTGGCCACTAGTCTTGAATAGTTGGGCTTGCTTACCTGCTGCTTTATTATTCTTCAGCCGATTGATTGCTATTCTGACTTCATCTTGGCTAGGTGGTACACACTCTATACCGTCATCTATTATTGGTTCTGGGGTATCCTCTTCACCGCCACTATTTTTATACCAGAAGTTTTTCAGATCCTCAGCACGCTATCTGTATCTGTCACTAGGTTTCCTTCTTCATCTCTGCAGGAGGATGGGCCTGCACCAAAGCCTTCGGTTTGGTGTTTTACCCGTTGGTAGAATTTTCGGACTTCATTTTGACTCCTGTACATCTCGATGTGCTCACGCTTACGTTTTTCTTGTTCTTTCTCCTGAAAATACGTTTCTCATCTCTCCTTCTCCGATAGTTCTCCATCGCATTACGTGTTGCTACTGTCCTGCGTTTTCATATCAGTATCATTACGACACTCCTGATCGTACTACGGATTTCTTGATGGTGGTCTTTGGTACCCAAGTGTTGCTTTTGCTGAATTCTATATTATTATCGGGACAAGGGGTGTTTTCGTCAAGCAGTTGGGTAAATTGAGCGGAGTAGGCTTCAGCTATCTGTTGTGTTTACATCTTTTCGACGTCAAATTTCCGTGTTACATTAGATCGCACCTTTGCTGCTACGTTAAGACGGGTGCGACCATGGCTGCCACAAGGTAATGGTCCGAATCGATATTCGCTCCTCGGATCGAACGGACGTCTAAAACACTGGATGAATGACGGAAGGCATGAATGAATGCCTTCCGTCTCGTTGCTTGATCAGGGGAAATCCAGGTGGCCTTCTGTATATCGATATGCTTGAATCTGGTGCTGCTAAATACCATGTATTTTGCTGCCGCGAAGTCAATCAACCTCATGCCGTTGTCGGATGTTTCTTCATGATGGCTGAATTTTCCGATAGTGGGGCCAAAGATATTTTCCCTTCCGATTTTTGCATTAAAATCTCCTAGCAGAATTTTAATGGCATGGCCAGGGCAGCGGTCATATGCTGTTTCTAGGTATTCGTAAAATGTGACTTTGGTTTGCTCATCTGAGATTTTTGTAGAAGAACTTCGCTTTTATACGGATTATAGCAATTCGCTCATCTACTGCAGTGAATCTGGAGACGAGGTCTTTTATTCACCTGTTAACCATAAATCCGCAGCCAAATTCACGTCTCGTTTCATGGCAGCTATAATACAGGGCGTAATCATCGTTTTTACTTACGCCATTCCCTTTCCCTCGCATTTCCTGTATGGCAATAATATCGGCTTTGTACTTCATGAGTACATCCACCAAATCGAACACTGCGCCTGTTCTGTACAACGTGCGCACATTCCAAGTGCAGATTCGCAGATCGTGGTCCTTTATACGTTTGCGGGGGTGGTCAACATTAGGGGGGTTTGGTTTTCTTTTTCTTTGCTTTTTCATAGTAGGTTCGGTTTTCCGAGTGTGTGCAACTAACCCGATGCCTCAGCCCATTTTTTTTATTTATAGTTCTTATGGGTAAGCTCGCGGCACATATTAGCTCACTATTTCAACGGATGATGAAAATAACTACCCCAGGTGGCACCACGGGGAGGTCAGTGTCCACAATTGAGATGAAAGAGGGACCAAGATAAGTCTGGACTTCGCCATGTTAAAGCCAATCAGAGCCGTTGCTTGGTATCTATCATCCCCTACGCCACCCCTTAAATAGGTATGGAAAAAACTTTTAAAAAAATCACGCCTATTAATGGAGATAGAAAAATATTTTTAAAATATCCACGCATATAAATAGGCATAGAAAATATTTAAAAAAATCTGTTTTTTAATATTTGTTCTTTTCTCACTTGTCCTTCATTTTTTGTTTCTCTCTTCCAGCTGCACAAATGGTCACAGTCCAGTGGCCGCTGACAATCACCTAGCCACAGCCAGCATGCTGGGTATGCCACTGCCAAAATCCAAATACAACAATGACGAGGTGGCGCCTGTCGGTGATATACCGCCGGACAATGATATATTCGGTGAGGCGAAAGACAAATTCCCCGATCGCCAGCTACAATTGTACGATGGCTGGTTGCCGCTGCACTACAAGTAAGTAAAAAATAACAACAATGCCAATTATTATTTTTTTAAGAACTTTCCGTTTCTCGTAAAAAATGTTTTTGTGGAAATATTTGCGGTTTTTTTATTGGTCGGATTTTATTAACCTCATTTGGACGAGTGTGACAAACAGTCTAAGGCATAAAAAAGGAATGTTTCCTGTCACTAGGCTTCAGTATGGTCACCCGGTCATTTTGGTTATGGACCTGGGTGATGGTGTTGCTGGTTTTACAATCAAGTTCATGTCGAAACGGAAAGGAGAACCATTCGGAACATGTGTTTTGTCTATTTTGTGGTCTGGGGGAGATACCCTACCTCGAAAACCAAAACAATTTTCTTGAGTGTCTCCTTTTGTGTGTGAAAAAATTTAGATCATAAAGACCGGAATTACCATTCGAATTACATCACTAAAGACCCCCTTACCTATTCTAATAGGCTGCCATTAGAAGTCACCCATAATTAAGTTGTTAATTTCGGAATTACACATGTAACCCAGAATTGTCACATGAAACGCAACGTTTTCTTTCTACAAAATTCTGTTGCACCTCTATGCAGAACTTCGCTTTCAACAACTTGTTACCCTCCACTTAGCAGCGCACCAAAAGTGCGAGGGTGTACAACCAACAAATTACTGTTTTCAAATCGAATTGCCGTACATGTGAGAGACTTCAAGATGTTGCCGCCAATGTTCGCAATTTAGTGAAGTTTAGTTTGTCCGACCGTCTGCCACATTGTGTTGCTGCTGACACACATTATTGGCAGCATGCCACAGCTGTTTTTTTAAGCTGCAAATGAATGCCATTGCATTTAGAAGTGAAGACCAGGCCGATAGCTTTGGTGTAAAGCGGCGCTAATAAAACGTTTTGCGCTAATTTTGTTGATTTTTTTATGAAATGTGCGTGTTTTTACATTAGTTCGGAATGTAATGGGTGGTATGTACGTTCGGACAAAAGGTCTTCATTCTTTGCGGAATAATAATAGAAGGAAAACAATCACACATAAACACACCCACGGATATTCTGAAGACAGTGGGCCACCCACAAATATTTAAAAATCAAGGCCTTGTTCAGCCCTTGAAAAATTGTTCTTTAAAAAATCCAGGCCTTGTTCAGCCCTTGAAAAATTGTTCTTTAAAAAATCCAGGCTTTGTTCAGCCCTCGAAAATTTGTTCTTTAAAAAATCCAGGCCTTGTTCAGCCATTGAAAAATTGTTCTTTAAAAAATCGAGGCCTTGTTCAGCTCTTAAAAAATTTTCTTTAAAAAAATCGAGGCATTGTTCAGCCCTTGAAAAATTGTTCTTTAAAAAATCCCGACCTTGTTCAGCTCTTAAAAAATATTCTTTAAAAAAATCCAGGCCTTGCTCAGCCCTTGAAAAATTGTTCTTTAAAAAATCCAGGCCTTGTTCAGCCATTGAAAAATTGTTCTTTAAAAAATCCAGGCCTTGTTCAGCTCTTGAAAAATTGTTCTTTAAAAAATCCAAGCCTTGGTTGAGGGCTTCTCAAAAAGTCTTCTTTAAAAAATCCACGCCTTGGTTGAGGGCTTCTCAAAAAGTCTCCTATAAAAAATCCACGCCTTGGTTGAGGGCTTCTCAAAAAGTCTTCTTTAAAAAATCCACGCCTTGGTTGAGGGCTTCTCAAAAAGTCTCCTATAAAAAATCCACGCCTTGGTTGAGGGCTTCTCAAAAAGTCTTCTTTAAAAAATCCACGCCTTGGTTGAGGGCTTCTCAAAAAGTCTCCTATAAAAAATCCACGCCTTGGTTGAGGGCTTCTTAAAAAGTCTTCTTTAAAAAATCGTAAATCCGGCTTGGTTGAGTGCTTCTCAAAAAGTCTTCTTTAAAAAATCCACGCCTTGGATAGGTTCTGAAAAAGTCTTCTTTAAAAAATCCACGCCTTGGATAGGTTCTGAAAAAGTCTTCTTTAAAAAATCCACGCCTTGGATAGGTTCTGAAAAAGTCTTCTTTAAAAAATCCACGCCTTGGATAGGTTCTGAAAAAGTCTTCTTTAAAAAATCCACGCCTTGGATAGGTTCTGAAAAAGTCTTCTTTAAAAAATCCACGCCTTGGATAGGTTCTGAAAAAGTCTTCTTTAAAAAATCCACGCCTTGGATAGGTTCTGAAAAAGTCTTCTTTAAAAAATCCACGCCTTGGATAGGTTGAGGGCTTCTCAAAAAGTCTTCTTTAAAAAATCCACGCCTTGGATAGGTTGAGGGCTTCTCAAAAAGTCTTCTTTAAAAAATCCACGCCTTGTATAGGTTGAGGGCTTCTCAAAAAGTCTTCTTTAAAAAATCCACGCCTTGTATAGGTTGAGGGCTTCTCAAAAAGTCTTCTTTAAAAAATCCACGCCTTGGATAGGTTGAGGGCTTCTCAAAAAGTCTTCTTTAAAAAATCCACGCCTTGTATAGGTTGAGGGCTTCTCAAAAAGTCTTCTTTAAAAAATCCACGCCTTGTATAGGTTGAGGGCTTCTCAAAAAGTCTTCTTTAAAAAATCCACGTCGTGGTTGAGGGCTTCTCAAAAAGTCTTCTTTAAAAAATCCACGTCGTGGTTGAGGGCTTCTCAAAAAGTCTTCTTTAAAAAATCCACGCCGTGGTTGAGGGCTTCTCAAAAAGTCTTCTTTAAAAAATCCACGCCTTGGTTGAGGGCTTCTCAAAAAGTCTCCTATAAAAAATCCACGCCTTGGTTGAGGGCTTCTTAAAAAGTCTTCTTTAAAAAATCGTAAATCCGGCTTGGTTGAGTGCTTCTCAAAAAGTCTTCTTTAAAAAATCCACGCCTTGGATAGGTTCTGAAAAAGTCTTCTTTAAAAAATCCACGCCTTGGATAGGTTCTGAAAAAGTCTTCTTTAAAAAATCCACGCCTTGGATAGGTTCTGAAAAAGTCTTCTTTAAAAAATCCACGCCTTGGATAGGTTCTGAAAAAGTCTTCTTTAAAAAATCCACGCCTTGGATAGGTTCTGAAAAAGTCTTCTTTAAAAAATCCACGCCTTGGATAGGTTCTGAAAAAGTCTTCTTTAAAAAATCCACGCCTTGGATAGGTTCTGAAAAAGTCTTCTTTAAAAAATCCACGCCTTGGATAGGTTCTGAAAAAGTCTTCTTTAAAAAATCCACGCCTTGGATAGGTTCTGAAAAAGTCTTCTTTAAAAAATCCACGCCTTGGATAGGTTCTGAAAAAGTCTTCTTTAAAAAATCCACGCCTTGGATAGGTTCTGAAAAAGTCTTCTTTAAAAAATCCACGCCTTGGATAGGTTGAGGGCTTCTCAAAAAGTCTTCTTTAAAAAATCCACGCCTTGGATAGGTTGAGGGCTTCTCAAAAAGTCTTCTTTAAAAAATCCACGCCTTGTATAGGTTGAGGGCTTCTCAAAAAGTCTTCTTTAAAAAATCCACGCCTTGTATAGGTTGAGGGCTTCTCAAAAAGTCTTCTTTAAAAAATCCACGCCTTGGATAGGTTGAGGGCTTCTCAAAAAGTCTTCTTTAAAAAATCCACGCCTTGTATAGGTTGAGGGCTTCTCAAAAAGTCTTCTTTAAAAAATCCACGCCTTGTATAGGTTGAGGGCTTCTCAAAAAGTCTTCTTTAAAAAATCCACGTCGTGGTTGAGGGCTTCTCAAAAAGTCTTCTTTAAAAAATCCACGTCGTGGTTGAGGGCTTCTCAAAAAGTCTTCTTTAAAAAATCCACGCCGTGGTTGAGGGCTTCTCAAAAAGTCTTCTTTAAAAAATCCACGCCGTGGTTGAGGGCTTCTCAAAAAGTCTTCTTTAAAAAATCCACGCCTTGGTTGAGGGCTTCTCAAAAAGTCTTGTTTAAAAAATCCACGCCTTGGTTGAGGGCTTCTCAAAAAGTGTTGTTTAAAAAATCCACGCCTTGGTTGAGGGCTTCTCAAAAAGTCTTGTTTAAAAAATCCACGCCTTGGTTGAGGGCTTCTCAAAAAGTCTTGTTTAAAAAATTCACGCCTTGGTTGAGGGCTTCTCAAAAAGTCTTCTTTAAAAAATCCACGCCTTGGTTGAGGGCTTCTCAAAAAGTCTTCTTTAAAAATCCACGCCTTGGTTGAGGGCTTCTCAAAAAGTCTTGTTTAAAAAATCCACGCCTTGGTTGAGGGCTTCTCAAAAAGTCTTGTTTAAAAAATCCACGCCTTGGTTGAGGGCTTCTCAAAAAGTCTTCTTTAAAAAATCCACGCCTTGGTTGAGGGCTTCTCAAAAAGTCTTGTTTAAAAAATTCACGCCTTGGTTTAGGGCTTCTCAAAAAGTCTTCTTTAAAAAATCCACGCCTTGGTTGAGGGCTTCTCAAAAAGTCTTCTTTAAAAATCCACGCCTTGGTTGAGGGCTTCTCAAAAAGTCTTGTTTAAAAAATCCACGCCTTGGTTGAGGGCTTCTCAAAAAGTCTTGTTTAAAAAATCCACGCCTTGGTTGAGGGCTTCTCAAAAAGTTTTCTTTAAAAAATTTGGCAGACCTATTGGCAGACCCTCCAAAAAAAATATTTTTATAAAAAATCCATGCCCTTCTGTGAACCACTGTTTCCGATGTTATGCTCACATATGTGTATGCCTCTAGCTATCTAACATATTTGAGTTGCGTGTCTGTTGCAAACAATTATGACATGTGTGGCACGTTTTTCGTGTTCGAAGTTAAACAGCGAGTTAAACAATGATGAGCCTAAGATTGGAGATCAATTTCCCGTAGATGCGAAAAACAACAAAAATGAAGAAAAATCATTGAACGACAACAACAAATCATTGTTTCGGCAAATTTCTTTAGAACCTCTCAAATTAACCGAAAAAAAACTCGAAACATAATCATGAAGTATGGCTGAGTATGGATTCCATAGAACGTCAACAAGTTCTCCTCAATGCAGAGATCCCTGTTAATAGATATCTGCGTTGATAGAAAGTCCATTTAGGCAACCAGCCTATTACATGCAACCATCATAGGCCAGATGTGTTGTTAGCGATATTTTTCTGGTGGGCTAACCAGGAAATAAGTTGAATGCTTCTTCTTCGTACTAGGCCACAATAACAACAACAAAACACCAGCATTTAAAAAAAATCAGTTGAACTTTTTTTTTTTTTTGCTTAACAAACCATTACATTGCAAATTCCAACTGCGTACCACAGAAGCCAATGGCGGCTTCATCAGACCACAATACTACGATATGTAGTGTGGCGTTCCATTCCGAAGCACCACTCTTCGGAGTGATGATTATGAGCCAGCCATAGAGGACCCCTCATTCAATTATCTTTTCACATAATGATCAACATCAACGATAATGCTAAACAAATATGTTAGAACGTATGTTAGACAGATATCTTAGCTGGTTGGCTGGCGAAGTTTTAATAGCTGGGTACTACTACCTCAAGTCAAACAAGACGGGATGGATGAGTTGCAAACAAAAATTATGCCAATGTTATAATCGATCAAAAAACAAGGGAACGAGGGGTCTAAACCAAAGTTGAAGGGATTGGATATTTTTTTTAATATGTTCTTATGTCCTGCAATATGCGTGGATTTTTTAAAAATATTTTTGGAAGGTGATTTTGAAGGGGATTTTTATACCCTTCACCACACTGTGGTACACGGTATTATGTCTTCGTGCATATGTTTGTAACAGGCAAAAGGAATCGAGATAGACCCATGGTTCCTTTTGAGAATATGCATGGAATCACATTCTGAGACGATTTATGCATGTCCGTCCGTCCATCTGTTAATGTTAAATTGTAAACAAAGTACAGGTCGCATTTATAGTCCGATTTGTATGAAATTTGGCACAAGTCACTTATTTGGCCCAAGAACGAACCCTATTGAAATTGGAGAAAATCGGTTCAGATTTAGATATAGCTCCCATATATAGTTTCGTCCGATTTTAGGTAAATGGTGCACCAAACTTCCAATATTTTTCCGATTGAAACAAAATTTTGCACAGCGTAATAAGTTAGGTCTAGAATGGTGTGTGGTAAGTTTCCGGAAAATCGGTTCAGATTTAGATATAGCTCCCATATATATTTTCGTCCGATTTAAGGTAAAAGAGGCACCAAAGTCCCCATATATCATTCGATATGCACGAAATTTGGCATAGCGTACTGAATTGATTCTAAAATGATGTGTGCTTAGTTTGGTGGCAATCGGTTCAGTTTTATATAGAGTTCCCATATATATTTTCGTCCGAATTAATGTAAATGGTTTACCAAAGTCCCTATATGTCTTTCGATTTGCACGAAATTTGGCATAGCGTACTGAATTAGGTCTAGAATGGTGTGTGTTAAGATTCGTTAAAATCGGTTTAGAATTAGATTAGCTCCCATATAAATTTTTCGTCCGATTTAAGGAAAATGGTGCGAAATTTGGCACAGCGTACTGAAATAAGTCTAGAATCATGTGAGCTAAGTTTCATGGAAATCGTGAAAATCGGTTCAGATTTAGATATAGGTCCCATATATAGTTTCGCCCGATTTTAGGTAAATGGTTCACTAAAGTCCCTATATATCTTTCGATTTGCACGAAATTTGGCATAGCGTACTGAATTAATAGATATGGCATCCATATATATTTTCGCCCGATTTTATGTTAATGGTGCACCAAAGTACCTATATATCTTACGATTTGCACGAAATTTGGCTTAGCGTACTACATTAAGTCTAGAGTGATGTGTGTTAAGGTTCGCGAAAATCGGCTCAGATTTCGATATAGCTCCCATATATATTTTCACCCGATTTTAGGTAAATTGTGCACCAAAGTCCCTATATGTCCTTCGATTTGGCATAGCGTATTGAATTAAGTCTGACAGATGTATGGTAAGTTTCGGAAAAATCGGTCCAGATTATGATAGAGATCCCACATATACATATCTATTAGTCCGATTTTACACAAAGAAATCATTATTCAAAGTTCGCAGACGACTTTAAATATGCCCGAATGAAATTATATTTGTGATAGGTTGCAGAAAGATATGAGTATTTTCCTTCGAGGCAACATTGACATGCACTTGTAAGGATATATATGTCAATATACCCAAAGTGGTGAAGGGTATCATAAAGTCGTCCCAGTCAGACTTTACTACATTCCTTACTGTTTCAAAAATATTTTTAATGTCTACAAATGGGAGAGGATTTCTTGTTAAATAGAGTTATGGTCCCCTCGCATTAAATTTTCCAAAAGAGAATGTTTGAATTCTTCTTCTACTTTTTCTAATAAAAATTATTTAATTTCTTCAAACTGTAAACGTCATTTCTCTGCCAATGATGACTCTTTGGCAAGCTTTTTGAAGAATGACGTGATCATTGTCAATTAATTCAATTCAACATCAGCTAATCACACAAATTCGATGAGTGCACACTTCGACAACAACAACAACCACAATGAAAAACTATGACAATAATTCGCAAAGCGTTTTTCTTGCCAGCCATAACATTCTTAGCATGATGGATGGTCGGACGAATGGAATGGCATGACGACTTGACGATGATCATTCCACCATGGCCAGCGTCACGCTGTCACGTTATGCGATTTCATATTTTGTTGTAATAATTCCTTGTAAATTAACGTGTTTTGTTTTTGTAAAATCCACCTCAACATTCATTGCTATCCGGCGATCGATCCATTGGTTCCATGGTGAATGGTGGTGTCGGTGGTGGTGGTGATCTCAATGCATGCCAAGTTGTAATTTGGAATTGGTTTTGCAACACCTAAGCCCGCAATTGAGCACCCGCCTGAGGCACCCCATCTAGGGTAAATATTATTCATAAATTATGGAAAATGTGAAGGTAAATTAAAATAATAAACAATGTTATTAAGTGTTGATGCCATATATGCCGTAATGACAGGACAGAGAGAGATAGGTAGGTATTTGTCACCAGGGGTGCGGGGCATGACATACAGATTTCCCCCCTCTTATGTTTTTCTAATTTGATTCTAATTGGCATCTTCAAGCCCTTAATTACTAGATTCCGTGCATCTAAATATGGCTAAATGACTTCATGCCAACTGCAAACTGTCATCGGCATTACAATAATGAAATAATTTCCTCTGACAGCTATTGTCAAGTTTTGCGCGGACATAAATATTTGACACTTGACAACTTATTTATTTTTTTAGAATCGATATTAAATAATTAATTTATTGGTATTTTTAATTAAAAATTCTTTTGTTGTGGTGTGAAAATCAAGTTAGTATTTTGAAATTTTTTTTTTATTATTTACACCATGTGTAGCTGTCAATTGGCTAAGATCAAAAACTAGCGACTGGCGCCCGATTGTTATCTACAGAAAAAACTTGCATTGTTCTTTGATTGAATTGTTATATCGGAAAATTGATATTATTGAATATAAATAGATAAATGACATCATTGGAATAGAAGAACATTAGGTAATGATGTATTTTTCATATAGAAAAATATCTTAAAATATATTTTTAAAAAATCCACACCACAACCTAAAAAAGTAATTTTTTCTGCGCCTATATGTGGCCCTTCAAAAAATTATCTTTCAATATCCACGCCTATTTGTGGTCCCCTAAAAATATTTTTCAAAATCTTACTTACATACTTATCTGGCTTGTGGCAGAATTTTCGTTCCATAAGCCGAGCTTAAAAAAAATTCCAGGCGCCTCTGTCTTTTGAGCAGTTTTTCCAGTTTGAAAGATCATATTCGGCAATGTTGTCTTCCACTTGATCTTTCCATCTTATTCGTGGCCTTCCCCATCTGCGTGAACCATCAGCTGGTTCGCTTTTATATGCCTTTTGGCCTGGGGCATCTTGATCTATTCTCACGTAGTCGCTGCAGCTCAATATGTCTAACAATGCTGTTGTCCGAGAAATGCTGGTCCAGATCATGGTTCATTCGACGGCGATATTCACCGTCAACGCAAATCGGCCCATAGATCTTTCGGAGAATTTTTTCCCAAACACTCCAAGAGCTGCCTCATTTGCTTGCACGGGTAGTATCAGCATCTTGTAGAGTGTGAGTTTGGTCTGGCGGGAGGTGGCCTTGCTTTTGAGTTGCTTACTCAGACTATAGTAGCATCTGTTGGCCTTCTCCAAATTTCAAAACTGATGTCATTCGTTTTATTTTTGGCAGTACCAAGGTATATAAAATCTTTGACTACCTCGAAGCTGTAGTTCTCAAGTTCCACAGTTGGTCCGAGTCTACTGTCTCGCCGTTTAATGCCAGACCCACTTTGGCAGACTCCATCCCAATTTGTTCAACCCACCCATCCCGCTCTCAATGTTCGACCCACTATGTCGATGTCATCGGCGTAGCCGAGTAATATGTGTTGTTTGATGTACAGAGTGTCATTTCTGTTCACCTTTGCCTCTCGTATGACCTTTTCCAGCAGGATGTTAAAAAGGTCACACGACCGAGAGGTCCTTTCCGAAGGAGACGTATCCCTCTATTGTTGGCACATATCGTCTTGTCTATTTTTTTGTGTACGCGACACAGGATACTGAGGTTCCAATCATTGTGCATGCATTCATCTAGCCAAATTATACTAATCAGCTGGTGCATGCTCCTGGCCAGCATCTGATCACCAGTCTTGAATAGTTCGGTTTGTAACCCATTGGCACCTGCTGCTTTATTATTCTTCAGCCGATTGATTGATATTCTGACCTCATCTTGGCTAGGTGTTATACACTCTATACCATCATCGCTTCATACCAGAAGTTTTTCGAAATGTTCCTTCCAGATCCTCAGCACGCTGTCTGTATCTGTCATCAGGTTTCCTTCTTCATCTCTACAGGAGGATGTGCCTGCACCAAAACCTTCGGTTTGGTGTTTTACTCGTTGGTAAAATTTTCGGACTTCATTCTGACTCCTGTACATCTCGGTTTGCTCACGCTCACGTTTTTCTTGTTTTTTTTTCTTTTTTTCTGAAAATACGTTTCTCCTCTCTCCTTTTCTTCCGATAATTCTCCATCGCATTACGTGTTGCTATTGTCTGCAGGGTTTCCCTATACGCTGCGTTTTTCACATCAGTAGGATTACGACACTCCTGATCGTACCATGGTTTACTTGATGGTGGTTTTTGGTACCCAAGTGCTTTTGCTGCAGTTGTTAGGGAGTGGGCAATTCTTTGTCATTGTGCTTCTTAACTATTATCGGGACAAGAAGTGCTTTCGTCAAGCAGGTGGGTAAATTGGGCGGATTAGGCCTCTGCTACCTGTTGTGTTTGGAGCTTTTCGACGTCGAGTTTCCGTGTTACATTAGATCGCACCTTTGTGATCTAATTGCGAACCTTGGCTGCCACAAGGTAATGGTCCGAATCGACAAATGTCTTCCGTCTATCACAACATGGTCAATTTGATCTCTCGTTGCTTGATCAGGAGAAATCCAGGTGGCCTTGTGTATATAGAGGTGCTTGAATCTAGTGCTGCTAACTGCCTTCTTTTTGCTGCCGCGAACTCAATCCTCAGTCCTTTATACGTTTGCGGGGGTCGTCAACATTGAGGGGTTTAGCCTTCTTTTTCGTTGCTTTTTCATAGTAAGTGGGGTTTTCCGAGTGTGGGCAACTAACCCGACGCATCAACCCATTTTTTGATATTTTTTATGGGCGAATGGATGATGAAAATGAAAATAAATAAATAAAAATAAATGATGAAAATACGTCAGAAACGTCGGAAACCCACCCAAAACCATTAGGTTTTTGACAATATACCTATTTCCATTAATGAATTTGGAAATTACGTATGCTTTATTGAAATCCATATAAAATTTCAAAAACATTTTCTCCAAAAAGTTTAGAATTTTGTATTAGTTCTAGTAAGAAACTGACACATATATGTAAAAATAATATGTATTTTTGAAAATAACGGCATATGATAATAATATTTGAATAAATGACGTTTTCTACATTTATTACATTTTATACAGGTATATGACGTTTTCGACGTTTACACCTTTTTGACAGTCGAAAACCTAAAAATTCGTCATTCGGACCATCCCTGCCTGTAGGGAATAGATACTAAGCAAAGTAGTAAAGTAAAAATCTACTTTAAAAAATATTGACCGAGGTCTAGTTTTTTTTCTATCGAAAAAATTCCTCAAAATTGTATTTTATTTATAATTCCCCCATTTTGACCCCAAACACCGAACACGCTGCGGTGATTGACAGTTTGGCAAAAATATTCGTTTTTCAAACAAAGAATGTTCTAATTGGACTACAATGACCGCCACCATCGAATCGTGTAACATTTCCGGTATTCCCTGTGAACATTAGCAACAACAAAAACAAATACTTTACAAAACAAAACACTAAATCAAAAAAAAATAGACAACAACAAAAATAGATATTTCCCGTCTATAGAAAAGATTTTGAATTAAAAAAAAAATTACAAACAAAATTCACTTTTGTTTTCAAGTCAAATAGAATTCATTTGCATTCTTCTCGATGGACATGACATGCGTTGTACATGTTAAAAATAAAATTATTCGCCAAAAGGGTTACAGTGGGGGGAATTTTCGGATTTTTCTGTTCGATGAAAGATATATGAGCGATTATTTGTATTAATTTTTATGGTGTAGCATACAAATTATTTTAAAAAGAATCCCATTGGCCCTGAGACCATAATTCTGCAGCTGTGAATAATATTCTTCACACCCAATAATTTTGAATTTCCTCAAATTAATTCATAATTAACAAAATATTTTGTTTTTTAATAATTTTTTAATTATTGTTTTTTTCTGTTTTCTTCCAACGCCTTGGTAACACAATTCCGGAAATAAATCGCTCATTCACACCATCCACCTCGTGATAATGTCTTTGCCATATGGATTTCAAAGATTTTCCATAGAACTATTATTGTTTGCTTTTTTCCAATCGAATATTGAAGTATTTGTTTTTCCATGCCAAACCGGCAACAACAACAACAACACTTCATTTGTTAGTATTTCCACTTTTGCAGTTTGTTTTTCATTCCGCAAAATGCAAAGCAAATATTTATTCAACTGTCTGCAGAATACATTTTTGCGTTGATTATTGATATTAAGCGGTAGAATTTTTCAATAATATCGAATGATGATGATGCTATTCCAAAACATGTTTGAATAATATTTTTGTGGAATTGTTTTTCGAATCGAAGTCATATTGTGCAAATGCAGCTGGTGTGGCCACAGTGTGGGTGGGGAAATGGATGAGTGACAGATCAGGAAATGATCATTTTTAGATGCAAGGGGAAAATATTCTGAGGAGCGGAGGACCGATTTTTTCAAGCCTCAATATAGGCGTGTGGACCTTTTAAGCCTATTTTGTCAAGCCTCTAAAAAGGCGTGGATTTTTTAAAAATATTTTTTCGAGGACTACCAATATTTTTGAGGGTCACCAATAGGCGTGGATTTTTTTAAACATATTTTTGAGGGTCACCAACAGGCGGGGATTTTTTAAACATATTTTTTGAGGGTCACCAATAGGCGTGGATTTTTTTAAACATATTTTTGAGGGTCACCAATAGGCGTGGATGTTTTTAACCATATTTTTAAGGGTCACCAATAGGCGTGGATTTTTTAAACATATTTTTGAGGGTCACCAATAGGCGTGGATGTTTTTAACCATATTTTTAAGGGTCACCAATAGGCGTGGATGTTTTTAAACATATTTTTAAGGGTCACCAATAGGCGTGGATGTTTTTAAACATATTTTAAGGGTCACCAATAGGCGTGGATGTTTTTAAACATATTTTAAGGGTCACCAATAGGCGTGGCTTTTTTTAAACACATTTTTGAGGGTCACCAATAGGCGTGGATTTTTTTACCTTAGAAACTAGAGACAGATTTAAAAAAAATACTTAGAAACTGAGGTCAGATTTTTTTCTACCTCAATACCTCAGATACTGAGGTCAGATTTTTTTCTACCTCAATACCTCAGATACTGAGGTCAGATTTTTTTCTATGGAAAAAATACCTCAGAAACTGAGGTCGGATTTTTTTCTATAGAAAAAATACCTCAGAAACTGAGGTCAGATTTTTTTCTATAGAAAAAAATACCTCAGAAACTGAGGTCGGATTTATTTCTATAGAAAAAATACCTCAGAAACTGAGGTCGGATTTTTTTCTATAGAAAAAAATATTTCAGAAACTGAGGTCGGATTTATTTCTATAGAAAAAAATACCTCAGAAACTGAGGTCGGATTTATTTCTATAGAAAAAATACCTCAGAAACTGAGGTCGGATTTATTTCTATAGAAAAAAATACCTCAGAAACTGAGGTCGGATTTTTTTCTATAGAAAAAAATACCTCAGAAACTGAGGTCGGATTTATTGCTATAGAAAAAAATACCTCAGAAACTGAGGTCGGATTTATTTCTATAGAAAAAAATACCTCAGAAACTGAGGTCGGATTTTTTCTATAGAAAAAAATACCTCAGAAACTGAGGTCGGATTTTTTTCTATAGAAAAAAATACCTCAGAAACTGAGGTCGGATTTTTTTCTATAGAAAAAAATACCTCAGAAACTGAGGTCGGATTTTTTTCTATAGCAAAAAATACCTCAGAAACTGAGGTCGGATTTTTTTCTGTAGAAAAAAATACCTCAGAAACTGAGGTCGGATTTTTTTCTATAGAAAAAAATACCTCAGAAACTGAGGTCGGATTTTTTTCTATAGAAAAAAATACCTCAGAAACTGAGGTCGGATTTTTTTCTATAGAAAAAAAATACCTCAGAAACTGAGGTCGGATTTTTTTCTATAGAAAAAAATACCTCAGAAACTGAGGTCGGATTTTTTTCTATAGAAAAAAATACCTCAGAAACTGAGGTCGGATTTTTTCTATAGAAAAAAAATACCTCAGAAACTAAGGTCGGATTTTTTTCTATAGAAAAAAATACCTCAGAAACTGAGGTCGGATTTTTTCTATAGAAAAAAATACCTCAGAAACTGAGGTCTGATTTTTTTCTATAGAAAAAAATACCTCAGACACTAAGGTTTACTTTTTTATAGAAAAAAATACCTCAGAAACAGAGGTCGGATTTTTTTCTATAGAAAAAAATACCTCAGAAACTGAGGTCGGATTTTTTTCTATAGAAAAAAATACCTCAGAAATTGAGGTCGGATTTTTTTCTATAGAAAAAAATACCTCAGAAACTGAGGTCGGATTTTTTTCTATAGAAAAAAATACCTCAGAAACTGAGGTCGGATTTTTTTCTATAGAAAAAAATACCTCAGAAACTGAGGTCGGATTTTTTTCTATAGAAAAAAATACCTCAGATCGGATTTTTTTCTATAGAAAAAATACC
This sequence comes from Musca vetustissima, assembly GCF_032173495.1. Taxonomy (NCBI): domain Eukaryota; kingdom Metazoa; phylum Arthropoda; class Insecta; order Diptera; family Muscidae; genus Musca; species Musca vetustissima. The sequence continues at coordinate 178,617 of NW_026876622.1, forward strand.
TCAGAAACTGAGGTCGGATTTTTTTCTATAGAAAAAAATACCTCAGAAACTGAGGTCGGATTTTTTTCTATAGAAAAAAATACCTCAGAAACTGAGGTCGGATTTTTTTCTATAGAAAAAAATACCTCAGATTGAACTGAGGTCGGATTTTTTTCTATAGAAAAAAATACCTCAGAAACTGAGGTCGGATTTTTTTCTATAGAAAAAAATACCTCAGAAACTGAGGTCGGATTTTTTTCTATAGAAAAAAGGACCTTAGAAACTGAGGTCGGATTTTTTCTATAGAAAAAAGTACCTTAGAAACTGAGGTCGGATTTTTTTGTATAAGAAATATCTCAGTAAACAAAACTGAGGTCTCAATTGTTACAATTTTGTTTTTGGATATCAAACAATTAAATATTTTTTTTATTTTCCTTTACAGCATCCTCATCGAACCGAACAATCACACCTCAACAAATAATGGCAGTGTGGCGATACGTGTCCAACGTGATGGCCGACTCAACAGCTTTGAACCCATTGTCTTGGACATCAACAATGTGACGGTGACAAATGTACGCGTTACACGTGATACCTATGCCGCCAATCTGATGCAGCCTGAAGATGTAGAATTCGAAGGAGCCTATAATGCAGATTATACGGCCTATGTTATAACGCTGGCGAAGTCATTGGCCGATGAGAAAGATTTGCAATTGATTGTTAGCATGGATTTTGTGAGTCAAATTACCGATACCCTGCAGGGTGTCTACAAGACCAGTTACATCGATGTGAATACGGGAAGGAAAGAGTAAGTCGATGAAAGAGATCACAAAGTGAGGGAAAAGGGAAATTTAATTTTTTTTGTTGTTCTTTTTTTAGATGGATGATCAGCACCCAATTTTCACCAATCGATGCCCGTCGTGCATTCCCCTGTTTCGATCGTCCCGACATGAAGGCCAATTTTACAATCAGTATTATTCGACCCACCCGAACGGCAATGGCCCTATCCAATATGCCTGTAAATAATAGCACGTAAGTTGAGAGAGTTTTCTAGTTCTTGAAAAAATATTAACCTTGATTTTTCCACCAGTATCTGCCGTCCCGGTTTCACTCGTGATGATTTCATGACCACACCAAAAATGCCAACCTACCTCTTAGCTTTTATTGTTTCGAATTTGGTGAAATCTCATTTCTCCGATATGGATGCTTCACTGGTGCCCCGAGTTGAGATCTGGACCCGTCCCGAAAATCGCGACATGACCCATTATGCCTATTCGCTGGTCCGCAAATTCTTACCCTTCTACGAAGGCTATTTTGGTATTAAGAATCGTCTGCAAAAAATCGATATAGTAACGGTGCCAGATTTCGGTTTTGGTGCTATGGAAAATTGGGGTCTGATAACATTCAGGTGAGCTACTCAATAAAAATATTTAGGTCCATTATTTCTATAGAAAAAATCCGACCTCTGTTCCTGAGGTCCATTATTTTCTATAGAAAAAATTCGATCTTAGTTCATCTGAGGTCTATTATTTTCTATAGAAAAAATCCGACCTCAGTTCCTGAGGTTCATTATTTTCTATAGAAAAAAATCCGACCTCAGTTCCTGAGCTTCATTATTTTCCATAGAAAAAAATCCGACCTCAGTTCCTGAGGTCTATTATTTGCTATACAAAAAAACTACGACCTCAGTTCCTGAGGTCTATTATTTTCTATAGAAAAAAATTCGACCTCAGAGTCTTTTCCGCCTCCAGAATGAAATATCATAATATGTCATTATCCCTTTTTCAGAGATTCCTCCCTGTTGGTCCCCGCTGATTTGGAGAAGGCCTCCTCTTCCGAACATATGGAATATGTGGCCCAAATTGTTGCCCATGAATTGGCGCATCAATGGTTCGGTAATCTGGTGACACCCAAATGGTGGGATGATCTATGGCTTAAGGAAGGTTTCGCCTGCTATATGAGTTACATTGCCCTGAACAGTGTCCATCCGGAATTTGAGATTATGGATACCTTTACAGTATTTGAATTTAAAGAATCTATGCAACACGATTCCGACAATAGTTCCCATCCGATTTCCTTTAATGTCAAGGCCACCAATGACATTCGTCGTATTTTCGATCCGATTACCTATTCTAAGGGCACAATTTTGTTGCGTATGTTAAATTCAATTGTGGGTAATGAAGCGTTCCGTGATGCCACCCAGGATTTGTTGAATAGCTTCGCTTATGGCAATGCCGATCGTGATGATCTATGGGAATTTATGACCAAACATGGCCATCTGAAAAAGACCCTACCCGAACATATGGACATTAAGACCATCATGGATACTTGGATATCGAAACCCGGTTATCCGGTCATAAATGTGGAGAGACGTGGTGCCGATTTGATCATCACTCAGGAACGATATATTCTACCATCACGTGACATGGCCGATGATAGTAAATGGATAGTGCCGATAACTTTTGAGACAAGTGAAGTACGCACCGGCCACACCATACCCACCCATTGGCTGATGGATAATGGTCTCGAATTGGTTATCCGAGATGTCTTCAGTTCCGACAATAATACCAATGATATTGTCTACTTGAATTTAAATCGTCAAGGCTATTATCGTGTAAATTATGACTTAGTGTCCTGGTTGGCTTTGAAAAAGGAATTTGCCAATCTGCCGCGTGTCACCCGAGCCCAATTGTTGGATGATGCCTTCCATTTGGCCCAGGCGGAATATTTGACCTATGACATACCGTTGACATTCCTTATGGAAATTTTCACATCCATTGATGATGAGCTGTTGTGGTCCGCTGCCCAACAGGGTCTAAATTATCTGATACATATGATGAGCCGTGAACCGGGATATGAAACGTTTAGGGTGAGTGGAGGACGAACTGCTTTTTTTTAGAAAAATATAAATTTTTTTATTTTTTTCTTCTAGGCCTTCATGAAGTTCATGGTCCGTCCGGCCTTTGACCAATATGGCCTGCAGGAACCCGATAATGAATCACATATCCAATTACAACATCGAGCTTTGGTCGCCAAATTGGCCTGTAAATTTAAATACGATCGTTGCTATAACTTCGCCCACCTGAAATACCGCGAATGGATGCAAAATCCCAATTTTAATCGGTGAGTATTGAAACGGCGATTTTTAAACTAATAAGGGCTACTTCGGGATTTTTTCTTATATATAAAACAAGTCGGTCTTTTATTGCGATTTTTCGATATATATTCTTTCAAACCTTAGTTTCTGAGGAATTTTTTTTCTATAGAAAAAATCCGACCTCACTTTTTGGGTGTTTTCTATATATATTCGGATTCAGACCTCAGTTTCTGAGATATTTTTTTTCTATACAAAAAATCCGACCTCAGTTTGTGAGGTATTATTTTTTCTATTAAAAAAAATCTGACCTCATTTCCTGAGGTATTTTTTCAATAGAAAAAATTCTGACCTCACTTTTTGAGGTATTTTTTGTTATAGAAAATATTCCGACCTCAGTTTCTGAGGTATTCTTTTCTATAGAAAAAATCCGACTTCAGTTTCTGAGGTATTTTTTGTCTATTAAAAAAATCCGACCTCATTTCCTGAGGTATTTTTTTCAATAGAAAAAATTCTGACCTTACTTTCTGAATATTTTTTGTTATAGAAAATATTCCGACCTCAGTTTCAGAGGTATTTTTTCTATAAAAAAGATCTGACCTCAGTATCTGAGGTAATTTTTATAGCAAAAAAATCCGGACCCATTTCCGAGGTTTTTTTTCTATAGAACAAATTCGATCTCAGTAACTATTTGTAAAAAAAAACCGGTCTTCAGTTTCTGAGGATTTTTGAAAAAAAAAAAAATTAATTTATATTATTTTCTTGTCTTTAATATTTTATTGATCTCAAATGGTCCTAGGATTCTTGGTCTATAATTTTTAACAAATCTCCTACTTACATGAAACGACTCATATGCTACCACTAGACATTTTACAACGAAACTTTATCTGTTAATATTTTTTATAAATATTATATTAAATAATTTATAAGAAATTTTGGAACACCCTGTTAGAAAGCTTTTAAACACCCTGTCTCAAAAAGCTTAGCAAAAGTTTGAAATCATATTTTTGGCAAACGAATAATAACTGCCCGGCTAGCTCAGTCGGTAGAGCATGAGACTCTTAATCTCAGGGTCGTGGGTTCGAGCCCCACGTTGGGCGCAAATAATTTTTTTTTAAATAAAAAAAATATTTTTTATTTATAAAAAATTGTTTTGTTAATAAAAAAATATTTTTTATTTTTATTAAAAACTAATAAAAAAATTAAAATATTTTTATAACCAGAGAGCGGAACTGTATAGTCGGACGGGGTCAACTATATGATACCCTGCACAACTTCCACGAGAATCTAACTCTATGTGGTTCTGAGCTTCGGTAATATTTCGCTCTATTTTCAACCCCTTGACCGATCAGAGGCCAACAAATATTAATAATATTCAGTACAGCCCTTCTAATTACTTGTCCAGATTCCCTTCACCCTGGGTTGTGTTGTGATGTTCGGCTTTCAGTTGTGGCCTATAGATCAACTAAAAAAACACAAAAAATTAAGTTTTCGGGCCACTTCATTCCAATATTATTATCTGATCATCACCGAAAATTATAGGCGTTGTCCTTGACAATACCTGGATCCTCATGGGAAATTTAAAAGCGCTCAATGCTATATTTTTCCACTCTAGTGGGGGTACTAAACAATATATGAATACGTAAACGCCTGTAAATATTAAAGTGTATCTCCCACATCCGAGTACATCGACTTATAATTGGCATCAATTTAGAGGTCAACCACTCCACGTCTCGGGTCTATGCCCTTCAAGGGTAAACCTTTATGCTATAGAATACAAATTTTGTAATTTCTCACACAAAAGTCAGGGTTAATATGACCCCCTAAATACTGAACGATCTTCATCAAAAAAATCATGCTTATTCTTTGTCCCGATTCCCTTCTCCGTGTAAAAATGTTTGAGCCATAATTGCGGCCTCTGGAACGACCAGAATATTAGTCAAAAATAAAGTTTTTGGTCCATTTCATACCATAAATATTAACCGATCTTTACCAAAAACATGTAAAATTTCGTGAAGATTGGTCCATAACTGTGGCCTGTATCGTGTTTAAAAATTTTAATGGACAGACGGACTGACAGACACACATAAAGGTCTAGATCGACTCAGCTAGTCAAGTTGTGACGATCGGTATACTTAAAGGTGGGTCTAGGATCAGTATTTCACGGCGTTACAAACTCTTGGGGCTGCACAAACCTATAATACCCTCACAACAAGTTGTATAGGGTATAAATATGGTATTTCTTTAAAAAAACTAATTTTTATTTATTAATAATTGTTATTATTTTTTAATACATTTTCCTTATTTTTAACAATAAAAATATATATTATTATTTCTATTTGTTTAGCATCACTCCCAACATGAAATCCATTATCTACTGTACTGCCATGGAAGAGGGTTCATTCCAAGAATGGCATTTCGCCTATAAACAATACAATCGTACCACAAGTGCCTCCGAAAAGGAACAGATCTTATCATCGTTGGGCTGTACAACGAAACCATGGTTGTTATCCAAGTAAGTAGAACATTGTTAAATATTTTGTTTGAATAAATAAAGTACAATACAATCATATAAGTTAATTTTCTAACATAAAAAATAATAAATATCAAATAAAAAAATTAAAAAAAAATTCATTCAGGTTCTACCGAGATTTGAACTCGGATCGCTGGATTCAAAGTCCAGAGTGCTAACCATTACACCATAGAACCGTATATCTGCCTGTGTACCAAAATATAGTTTCGTAATTTTTTTGCGTTAACGAGAATATGTGTGTGCGTGTTTAATAATTTGTATCTGTGTGCATTTGTTGCTGTTTGTTTTGTGCTGCCCATTGTTTGTATCTCTCGTTCATGTGTTTAATTTGTTGTTGTTTTCTTTTCAGATATTTAAATATGACACTCAACTCCACCCTTATTCTGAAACAAGATGGCGCCCGAGCATTTAGAGCTGTTGCTGAAAATCCAATTGGCTTTGAAATCGCCTTCGATTTCCTGCAAACGAATATCAAGGAGATTGCCGAATAGTAAGTAGAGATTTTGAAAAGATTTAATTTGAAGTTGCTGAAAAAGGAGGGGAGGTTTGATATTGAAAATAATTTAATTAACATGGAACATGTTCGCCCTTTTGATGGGCTATCCGGTGTTTGGATTTGATTGTGTAGCAAATCTTTCCACCAAAAATGATCAATATCGGTCCACGTTTTAGTAATGTCCCCATATTAATCGTACCCTGAATTTTCGGTATTTTGTGATTTTATGCACGTTTATCACCTTAATGCGCTCTAATTTAATATATTTGGCTTTCAACGGGAGGCAGATATTCCTACCAGAAATTATCAATAGTACCCAGAATATTCGGTATATTGACGATTTTGGGAACTTTTATTAACCGAATAAACTGCATTTTGGAATTTTGGGTTCTCATTGGGTGACAAATCTTCGTACCAAAAATAATCAATATCGGCCCATGTTTTGGTATAGCCCCCATGTAAAAGTACCTCGAAGTCATGGTATTTTGGGAATGTCGGACACGTTTTCCAAACGAAATGGCTGTAATATAATATTTCGGATTCCCATTAAGTGGCAAATCTTCCTACCAAAAATCATCCAAATCGAGCTATGTTTAGTGATAGCCCCCATATAGAGGTAACCCAAATATTCGGTATTTTGGTGAGCTTGGGTACATTTCTGGACAGAATTCGGTTCTACTTTGATATTTTTGGTTCTCATTGGATAGCAAATTTTCCTACCAAAAATTATTAATGCAGTGTAGACCCCATACAACGACATCTTTAAAATTTCTGGATTTTTGAGAGCTTAGGCACATTTTTCATTCAAATGGGCTGTAATTTGGCTTTTGGGGTTCTCATAGGGTAACAGATCTTACCACCAAAAATTATTAATATTGGCATAAATTTCTGCATAGCCCCCATATAACGTTACCACATATAAATGCCCAGTTCCTTTGAAGATGGTCTCATACGCCTTTTTCCAATTCGAAACAACTATATTTTAGCAGTGGCTGTAATCTTTCATTCCGGACCCACATAACCTATTCACAGATCATTTTCTATATAAGTCCATGAATCTACATAGTCCCCATACAAAGGTCACGGATCATTTTCGGTGTATGCAAGGTCCTAGCCCAATTTATCAATTTTCTCTAGTTAAATTTTACATTTTCTCCGGGCGGAAATTTACATGTAATATCCCCCATAAACATGTACCGATCGATTTTACGTATTTAAATATTCCCATCCTAGTGCAGGATATAAAGTGTTCGACCCGGGCCGAACTTAAAGACCTTTTTTTCTAAATTTTAGTTTTCCAATTTTTCTTAATTCAAATTTCATTTGTTTTGTTTTTTCTTCATTACAGCTTCGGCGATGGCTTCTCAACCCTAACCTCAATGGTGAAATCCATCACAACATACATGAGCAAAGAGTACCACAAAGAGCAGCTGGAGAGATTCCGTGAAAAGGCCAGAGGTTTGGGACTGCAAGCTGTGGTGACCGCTATCGATTTGGCTATGGAACAGGTCAATAATAATATTTATTGGCGTAATCGTTCCTACTATAGTCTAAAATCATTTATCGATATTATTGTGGAAGATTTTGAAATTCCAATATTCTAAAGTTTGGAGAGAAAACAAGAGTCGTCATTTGCCAACGAAATAAGAAACAACACCAGACACACATACACTCAAAAAACAAACACATACACTCAAAAAATACACATACACCCAAAAAAAAGATACACAATAATGCAGCATACATACATCATAAGAAACGATCTTTAAAAATTTTAAAAATAATAATAATTTAATATACATACTTACATTAAATTACATACATACACATATTTTAATTTTTAAGTTAATAAGAAAAAAATGTATTTGTTTGCAAAAAATTAGATTTAAAAATATTCGATACATATTTTTTCCAAAACGAAAACATGCACACACAATCACCCATTTTTCACAATGATATTTTTTTTAAATTTAATTTTCCAAAAAAAAAAAAAATTGTCAAACTTTCTGTTTTTAACAAATTTAATTTGCAAACAAAAAGTGATATAATTTTAGTTTTATTATTTTATATACATAATAATAATTATTATTTTTTTAATTAATTTTAATCACGACTTACAAATTTAGTATTGAGCTTTAAAGCTAAACCTTTTTTTAAATTATAACGACATTAAGAAGAATAATTATATAGGTATTTTTTATTATTTAAAATTATTTTTTAATTATATTAAATTTAATTATTTTTTTTTGAGGAATATATCCTCAAAAAATTTTATTATTTATTTAATTAATTATTTTTTGGTTTATTTTATTTTTAATTTTTGTATTATTTGTATAGAATTGTGCTATATATGTAAATTTACATCGTTTATTATTATTATTTTATTTTTTTGTAATAAATTTTTAAGTATTGTTCCTATATATAAAAAAATAATATATATAAATATATAATAAATTGAAACGATAATTGTTAAGAGCTTAAGAGAAATAAAGTAAGATAACACAGAGAAAACAAAGAAAGAAGAGGAGTATTGTTTTTTTAATTGGCCTCTTATTATTTTATTTAACATCCGCCATAATATGGTGTGTATATTAATAAGTGGCAACTCTGGTAAAACCCAGTTAAACCCATTTACAAAGAAGATATTCTAAGCTAAAAATGCCCGTTTCATTTGTCTGTGTATCATTACCCGTTAAAAAGTTATGAAGAATCATAGAAAACTGTAATTTTCCGCAAACATGGCAACTCTGTTTAAAAAATTTTTTTACTGTTGAATGATAGTGTGTGTTCTAAGCTATTAATATCCATTCTAATTATTTCTGTATCATTAAGCATTCAAAAGTTATGAAGAATCTGCCAAACACTTGTCGTCAGCGCCATCTATTGAATGGGTAGATCCAAAAAACCGATCATCTAATGTTCAACTCTAATATATAACCTATAACAGATGTTGCAATGAAATTGGTGTCATATGAAAGGTAAAATTTTATAGTTTCCGGTGACATAACAAAAAAAAAACAATACTTTTTATTTTTTAAATAGACATGACGATTCTGTTATTTTATGGTGTGTGTGTTCTTAGCTATTAATATCCATTCGATAGATCCAAAAAACCGATCATCCAATATTCAAACCTAATATATAGTAATTGTTGACCTATTGTAGATATTGCAATGATACTGGTGTTATATGAAAGGTTAAATTTTATAGTTTCTTGTGACATAACAACAAAATCAATATTTTATATTTTTAAATTTTAAAGCATTAAAGTTTTCTATAAATTCCCTCGATAATATTTATAAGAATGCTATAAGATTTGTTTTCCTGGTCATAGTAAAGTAGGTTATTTACTCTTTCATGTAAGACCATTTTTGTTGAACATATAAACATGTTCAAAAATTATGCGTTTTGAAAATTGGACTTCAATAACTGATGTGTCTTATTTGAATTATACCCATCAAGAGATGGCGCTGATGACGCGTTCTTTAAAATGACATACCTCATTTCCTTTTGTCATAAATGTTGTCCTTTGAAGATAGGCTATTAATATCCATTTGATTTATTTGTGTATAGTTACGCATTCAAAAGTTATGAAGAATCTAAGATATCTCTAATTTTCAGTTAAGTTGACCATAGTGCCAAACACTTGCTGTCAGCGCCATCTATTGAATGAGTGGATCCAAAACCCGATCATTCAATATTTTAACATCATATATTTTCGCCATAACTGTTGACCTATTGCAGATGTTGCAATGAAAGGTAATAGAGATGCAATTATCCGTTCATGTGTCTTATTTGAATCATACCCATCAATAGATGGCGCTGACGATGCAATCTTAAAATATGCTTAGCTCAATTCTTTTCGTCATAGGTTTTGTTGTATTCTAGATATTTCAATGAAAGTTGTGTCATATGAATGTTAAAGCTGTATACTTGTACTGTGAATTAAAAAAATTATAAAATTTTATATTATTGAATATCAAGTTAGGTTTTGGAAAATGGTTTATCACTTTTCCGTTACACTGGGAACTTCGGTAAGCCACTTTAAACACTTTTATAAAGAAGATATTGTAAGCAAAAAATATCCGTTTGATATGTCTCTGTAATGTTACGCGTTGAAAAGTTATAAAGAATCCCAAAATTTTCTAATTTTCTTAAATTTGGCTGCACTGGCGAAGACTTGTCGTCAGCGCCATGGGCAGGTTTATATGCAAAAATTAAACTTTATTTATTCTTCCAATAACTTTTCACTGTAGATATTTAAATGAAATTGTATAATAAAAAAATTTAATTTTTTAATAAGTATTGAAGTTTTCTTTAATTCTTTTCGGTAATATTTTTGATATACAAATTATTTGCTGGTCATAGTAAAGTAGATTATTAGCAGATTAGATTATTTATTCTATCCTATGGTACCAGTTTCATACAGATGCGATTATCTCATAAAAAGTTATACGCTTTGCAAGCTCTTCTTAATAAACTGATATGTCTGATTCGAATCATAGATGGCGCTGACGACGGGGTTTATAAAAAATTCACACCTCATTCCTTTGTTGGTATAACTTTTCACGTATGGCTGGTATTCAAATGAAAACGATGTCATATGAAAGGTATAATCGTATAATTTCTTTTGAAATAGCTAAAATTTCAATATTAGTTTAATTTTAATATGAATATGGAGTTTCAAGATTAGGTTTATAAAGTTTGGAATATTTCATTGTGTGGAAAGATGTACCAGAAGGAGTAAAGCTATTGGTCCCATTTTCGAACATAATTTAAGTATGAAAGAAATATTATTATGTGCGGGGTTTGAATCGATTCGGATAGGATTAACAAATTTTTAAATTTTTTACATATTGTATAGTTGGGTTTTCTAGAAGGAATCTTCCAACAATATACACATTTCGTAAATTTATTAGGCTGTGCAAAGTTTGCTTCAAATCGGATAGCCTTCTCGCATGATATTATAAAACATTTTAGCAAAATGTTGACCATTTTGTGTAAGAGGTACCAGAAGGAGTGTACCGATTTGTCCCATTTACGAACTTAATTTAAATTTGAAAGAAATATTACGCTGTGCAAAGTTTGGATTAATCCGGTTACTCCCTTCGAGAAGTATGGTGCGCACCAGCCAGACAGTTGGACGCACTTTCGTAAATCGACTCCAAATTGTCTGAAACGGATTTGAACGATCCACATGGGGTCGTAAACCAATATTTCAATGAAGAACATTTTTCTGTAGCAGTAGTAGTACTAAGGCTGAGCATATACTCGCTGTTCTAAAGGAATTTGAAAAAATTATTCTTTAATAATGTTCCCTACTATCGATACTCAAAAACCTATTCTTTCAGGCTCTATTGGTACTTGACAAAAAATGATTCAAAAAAATGTACGCTGTATTAGCAGTTAGAACATTTTTGTTTAAATAACATTAGGTCTATTGAAGCTTGGATAAATATTCGTAAAAATTTGCCATCCTATCGGTACATAAAAAATTCCATTAAGAATCTCACCCATGATATTGTTATTGAAAATTTAAAAAAAATTAACATAGCATATTTTTTGTAATTTATAAATACACATAAAAACTATAAATCACTCCCCCTATCCAATAGTGAAAATTTCATCGAAATATCTCCATGCATCGCCGAGTTATGGCCATTTGAAATTTATCATGTGTCAAAATATACCTGCTACACGATTCTGTTTGCCTAGTACCGCAAATAGAAAATTGAAGAAATTGCAAGTCCACAAAAACAGCCAAATGTAGGGTGTGTTGCCAGATTGTTTACTTTGTGTTTCCATGTTAGTTTGCAGAATTATGAGCATACTTTTAGGCGTTAGACAAAATCCCATAAAAGCTATATTTCGATATATGGTCAATTTCAAATGGCTGTAACTTGACAATGAATGCAAATATTTGGATGAAACTTTCACTATTGGATGGCGGAAATATTGTAGTTTTATGTGTATCAATACATTACGGGAAAAAAGATTCGATTGTGTTTTAGACCCCATGTTTCTTGGACCAAATCCATTTCAGACATCTTGGAGTGGATTTACAAATATACATAAAAGTTCAATAAAGTTCAAACCTTCTGGTACCTCCCATACAATCAATGTCTGTTCCATATTCCATACTTTATAATCCTAACCTTGCAATTTCATATAATTATTCAACATTAATAGGACTTTTATTCATTTCACAAGAAAGTATGCTAGAGTACCTTTCACATGACACAACTTTTATTGAAATACCAGCATTAAGAAAAAAGTTATGGCAAAAAGAATTGAGATATGCAATTATAATAAACCCGTCATCAGCGCCATCTATTGATGGCATAATTTTTGAATCTACCCATTTAATAGATGGAGCTGATGACAAGTGTTGTGCTGCCAAATTTACAGAAAATCATCGGTATTTTAGATTCTTCATAACAATTGAATGCGTAATGACACAGAAATAATTTAAATGAATAAGGTGTGTGAGGTGTACAAACCCATCTTCAGCGCCATCTATTGATGGCATGGTTCAAATATGCAATTTCAAAATTTAATATTATTTTCTTATTCTATAACTTTTGATCTATATGAGATATTTAAATGATATTTAACAAATTTAAACGATCAACTTTTTATGAGGGCTCCTTGGGTAAAACTCATGTTATGATAGAACTTTGAATATACCGAAAATGAAGTGGGATAAAGATGATTATTTAATAGGGGGCTAGCGTTTTATGGGGCTAGTGAAACAATTTTTGTAAAGAGATATTGGGGCTACACTCAAACTTGCTTCCATATTAATACTTTTTAGTACAAGGACGTGCTACACAATGAGAACCCAACATAAAAATTCAGCCATTTTGATTGAAAAACGTTTCAAATCCCAAACCAGTGAGCAGAACAGTATAGTCGGACTGGACCGACCATATGATATCCTACACAACTTCCACGAAAATCTAACTTTGTGTGGTTCTATATTCTGAGCATGGGCAATATTTCGTGATATTTTCGCCCTCTTGGCCGACTAGAGGTCAACAAATATTCCAGATTCCCTTCACCGAGGGATGTATTGTGATGTTCCGTTTTCAATTGTGGCCTATAGATCGACTCGAAAAAGACACAAAAAATTTCGGTCCACTTCATCCCAAAATTATTATCTGATCATCACCGTTAGGCGTTGTCCTTGACCATAACTGTAACCTCATGAAACATTCCAAAGCGTTCTGCGTTATATTTCTGCCCTCTAGTGTGGAAATGGTTTATTAAATAATATCTGAATACGTAAGCACCTTTGAATATTTACGTGTAACTCCCACATCCGACAATATAATTGATATCAATTTGAAGGTCAACCGCTCCTCTTGGATATACTATAAACTTCTCGGGTCTATGTCCTTCAAAGTGTAAACATATACGCCATAGAATACAAATTTTGTAATTTTTCACACTAACGTCGGGGTCCGTTTAACCCGCTAAATATTGACCGATCTTTTTGAAAACAGGCATGCTTACTCTTTGGCCCGATTCTCGATGTTCGGACCATAATTGCGGCTTCTGGAGCGACCAGAAAAACCGACAAAAATTAAGTATTTGGTCCATTTCATCCCCTAAATATTAACTGATCTTTACCAAAGACAATAGGGGCCTTTATTGGGCAGAACTCATCGTACATGCAAAATTTTCGTGATATTTGGTTCATAACTGTGGCCTGTATCGTGTTTACAAATTATAATGGACGGACGGACACACATGTCTAAAGGTGGGTCTAGGACCAATATTTCGCTGCATTACAAACTTTTGGGGCTGCACAAAGCTATAATTCCCTGACAACATAGTTGTGGAGGGTATAATAACAGGCAATCCGGATGAAAAATGTGTCCAAAATCCCCTAAATATCGAATATTGGAGGTACAGTTATATAGGGGCTATCCTACAACATGTGTCTATTTTAATAATTTTTGCTACGGGGCTTTGCAATGAGAACCCAAAATACTATATTACAGCCATGTGGGTTTGAAACATTTGTCCAAAATACCTATGAGGGCTACACCAAAACGTAGACCGTTTGCAATACCGAACATCATAGGAGCACTTGCAATATCTGTGCAAAATTTCAGAACTCTATTTTAAATATTGCGATCTCTACCGTGATTTCAACAGATGGACACTCATAAATCGACATAGAATTTTATTCCGATCAAGAATATATACTATACTTTATTTCAAGGTGTTGCAAACTAAATGACAAGTTTAATACACACTTCATCTTATCTTAGAGGGTATAAAAAGGGATAGTAAAAGAACAGCTGTTTAGCCATTATCACATTAGGGATCTCTAGTCAGTACCAAACCGAACAATCGATTATACTTTATGGGGGTCTCCGTTAAATGTTTCAACGGGTCTTCCGTTAAATGTTGCAAACGAAATGACAAATTTAATACACACTCCATCTTATGTTGGAGGGTATAAAAAGGGATCTTAAAAGAGCAGCTGTTTAGTCATTATCACATTAGGGATCGCAAGTCAGTATCGCACCGATAACAATCGATTATATTGCACACTGCTTGTTACCAGTTTCCTGAGCACTTTGTTATTTATTCATGCATTAAATCGAAATCAGATAGCCCCCTTAGATCTACAGGGTTCTTTTCTCGTAGAAATTTCAATGATGTTAATTATTTTCTATTTATTACAAAATGTTTCCTTGTTTTCTTTTATAATTTATAATTATAATAAAAAATATATATGAAATGCTAGAAGCTTATAAGAAAGCCTTGATTTTTTTTTTTTGCAAAAATGAGCAAAATTAGTGTCCTTATAATCCCAAAAAGCAAATCAATAAATAATGCAAAAAAACTTGGTCCATAGGTTAAGTCTGAAAATGAAATAAAATAATGGAATAAAATGAATGCTATTTTCTTATCAATGTTGAAAATGTTTATATAACTTTTATTATAGAAGCTTCTTTTCAATAATTTTTGTTTTTAATTTAAAAAAAAGTATTTTTTGAATATCGTCATGTGCGATTCACTGCTAATCTTCAATGTGCAGCATCAATCATTAAAAATAAGAAAATAACTATTTATTAAACTGTAACCATTTTTTAAGAGTATTAATCCAGAATTTAAATATAAGAAAGTGTGAGAAGAAATCATGATTTTAATTATAAGATAAAACAAATAAATTCAATGTAGTTGTTAAACATAAATAAATTAAAAATAAAATACAATATTGTTGTTTTTTATATAAATATAAAACAGGAATGTTCTGTACACATAAGGAAATATTCCTAGAATAATA
This sequence comes from Musca vetustissima, assembly GCF_032173495.1. Taxonomy (NCBI): domain Eukaryota; kingdom Metazoa; phylum Arthropoda; class Insecta; order Diptera; family Muscidae; genus Musca; species Musca vetustissima. The sequence goes on from NW_026876622.1 coordinate 194,020, forward strand.
TGGGCACAAAGAAAGTACTAAAAATGCGCAATTGCCCGGCTAGCTCAGTCGGTAGAGCATGAGACTCTTAATCTCAGGGTCGTGGGTTCGAGCCCCACGTTGGGCGCAAACGATTTTTTTTGTTTCAGTGTATGATTAGAATTTTAAAATATAATATAAATAGAAATAATATGTCCGAATCACACATCGACACAATTGTGTTAAATGAAAATTCTCCGTACAATGCAAGAATAGCGGGAATCGTTGAGAAGGACTCAAAACAATAGCATTCAGCGATCATATGTTGCAGAATGGATGAGGCTACGCCGACAAAACAATTCCGAATTCCGTACAGCGGAACAACTAAGTAACACTGTCGAACATACTATTAGGCGTTAGGATTCAATTAGTGGTGTATCCAGAATACTTCGTGATTCTATAGAGCAAAAACTGCAGCATATTGCTCATAAGTCTATCTCGGGTACTGAAATATCAGCACAAGAAGCCACATATTACTGTTTAAGAATTCGGGTTTCGAAAAGTAGTAACGCTGTGGTTTATATCAATACTGGGCGACCTGAGCAGCGAGTATTTATTTTGAGACCTCGAGAACAGCTAATGAACTTACATTCCGATTCCTCTTATATTTGTGTTGTCGGCATTTTTGAAACACTACAATCAAATACCTGACGGACTAGAAGATTTATGTTTGGCAGATTTCGCAGTAAATATTGACATCATACAGGATGTCGAAATGGCACCCAAGGTTATCAGGTTCTCAAAACCTTGGTTTTGGCGATTCCGCCAGAGTTGGTGCTAATAGGCCGAATCGTTAACGTCACCTACAGCCATTACGAAAAAGTCAGAGTGGGAGAAATAATCACTAGGATAGGACGATTGTTTTACTCACTTAGAAAACTTCAGGAGAAGTTTCTGCCAGGTCAGAAAACCGCTGGGGAATACCTTGTCCGGAAATGTGCAGTTTAATTGCAATCCTTAGAGAACTTCTCATGTCAGTAGCACCAGAGAAGCTGTTATACAACATAATGCGGTTCTGCAAGTTGTCGGGAAATTGATTCTAACACAAGAAGTGATGTTATCTGTATTCGTAAAAGTAGAAGCAATCGTCCCATAGCACCGGTGCCTCCAGACCCAAACGACGATACGAAACCTGCATTTGGGAGAGATATTCTAAGCGCTGAACATTTATTGCATCTTCCTCTCATACAGATATTCTTTAGTGTCTGGTCCAGTGAACTCATAAGCAAGTTATCTTCCTTGCGCTGGTGCTACGAGTGATGGACAAGCGATTAACTAGTCTTCATTCACTTCCGTCAGAGGTGGGTGTAATAATAATTAAGGACTCATAATAAATTAACTCTCTTACCGATTGATTATTTCTCTGAGAAATAAGTAGGAACTTCTGGAGAAGTTTCTGTCAGGCCGGAGAAGTTCTGTCAGCCAGACCTCTGCTGATACGATAACTGCATTTGAGAGAAGTACTCTAAGCATTGTCAAATACTCGTCGCTTTCATGCAGAGGATCTGGGCCAGAGACAATAGGCTGTTACTAAGAGTAAGACCCAAGTGGAATTATACGCAGCCCCTCATTAATGGTATTCGGTAACATTCATGCTTACGCCTCAATGATGGTAATGCTGTTCCTCTTGCACCATATTATCGACATTATTCGCCAAAGGTTGTTGCCAAGAATAGAATATTTGAGTGAGTCTAATTTATCCACGTTATCCGTTCGTATATGTGGTGAACTTGGTATGATTAACATATCCCAATACATATGTATGTATGAATGCTGTGTATCTGGTGTTGTGTTAGTATTTTGCGAAACGTGGAGCAACTGCCCGGCTAGCTCAGTCGGTAGAGCATGAGACTCTTAATCTCAGGGTCGTGGGTTCGAGCCCCACGTTGGGCGCAAGTAACTTTTTTGGTTTTTTTTTATTTCTATTAAACTATTAACCAACTTTTAGATACGGATCTTCAAGCTTCCGATTCAGCATGGCTTGGTATAATATCTCAAATGAATAAATATGGTGTTTGGAAATTGGCTGGGATCGAAATTGAAGGAAGAGTGCAGAATGTCTACTGAAATAAACTAGCTGAAATAGTGGACTATGTTCCGGTAAGCTAGAAAGTATCCAAAAGATGGCAAATTTATTATTTAGGTATAGGATTGAAGAACGCTAAAAAATGAAGATTCAAAATAGTGCTTACAATTTTTGCACATACAATTCTAGAATTGTTGATATTGAAATGAGACATACGTTGTGTTATAGCCCCAATACTCTGCAATATTTGATTTTTTATTTTTCAAATTAATTGGCTGTAATTTGGTTTTTTCGATTCCCATTTTTTCCTAAACAACACTTAGAAGGGTATCTATCTCTCAAATTTCAGTATTTTAGGGTGGCCCCCATTTAGGCATTTTGAAGAGTTGGGCAATGTTCTTCAACCGAATTGTCTATAATTTGGTATTTTGGTTTCATTTGTTAACAACTCTTCCTTCGAAAAATTATTAACAATGACCTATTTTTTATCGTAGCCCTCATATAAGGGTACTTCCAAATTCCGATATTTTGAGAATTTTGGCCTAGTTGTCTTAACCAAATAAGCTGTAAATTGGTATTTTCTTTTTTCATTGGGTAACGAATATCTCTACCAAAGATTATAAATATTGATCCACTTTTTAGAGTAGAACCCATATTAGAGTACCTCCTAAATTTCGATACTTTTATATTTTGGATTCTCATTTGTTTGCAAATCTCTAGACCAAAAATTATCAATATTGATCCAGTATTTCGGATTGCCCTCATATAAGGATACCTCCCAAATTTGGGTATTTTGTGGTATTTCGGCACACTTGGCTGTTATTTTGGTAATTTGGGTAATGGGGTAAAGAAAATCTCCACACCAATAATTATAAATAATAGTCCTCTTTTTAGGTTAGCCTCATATTCGGTATTTTGAGGATATGTTTTTCAACCAAATTGGCTGTAATTTGGTATTTTGGATTCCTATCTGATATCCAATCTTCTTATCCTAAAATGTTACTTTGTGGGCTATTTCCCATATAAGGTTACCTCCCAAATTCGATAGTTTGGCCACGTTTTTTCAACCAAATTATATATAACTAGGTATTTTAGATTCTGATTAGATACAAAAAATCCCAACCCCATATAGATTTCGGTATCTTGGGGAGTTTGAGCACGTTTTCAGTCGAATTGGTTTCTAATTTTTTTATATATTGCTTTCCGATTGGATGTCTAATCTTCCTATCCAAAATTATAAATATCCTAAATAAAAATGACTGTAATTTGTTTCTTTTGGATAGAAAATCGTCCTGCTAAAAATTATCAATACCGATCCAGTTTTTAGGGTATTCGCTATATAACGGTACCTCCACATTTGCTGTATATTGAAGATTTGGCTGTAATTGTATGTTTTCGATTTAGATTGGCTTGAAAATATCCACACCATAAAATTATAACCAGTGGCAGTACCACAAATATTCGATACTTTTGATACTATGATTACAATTTTGGGTCCTCATTTGATCTCAAATCTTCGTATGAAAAATTATCAACACTTGTTCAACTAACGGTTCCTTTCAAAATTTCGACATTTTGGCGTGTTTGGGCACATTTTCAGCCGAATAGGTCTTTCATTGGTGAGTAAAAAATTTCTTTGTAGAATATTTGCAATATAAGTCCATGTTTTTACTTAGCCCCCATTCAAAATCATGCCTCATTTGCGGTATGTTTAAGATCCTAGCCCCATTTCAACCTGAGTGTCTATTGTTTGGAATTTTCTTTTCTCCAGGAAGCAATTTACCAAGGCATGACACCATATAAAAGTTCCGCGATCGAATCATTCTTAGCTTCATTTAATTTTTTTTTATTAAACATAACATTATAATAAATACATATTTTATTCAGAAGTCCGTTACAAAAATTACATGTCACAGGTTCTACCGAGATTTGAACTCGGATCGCTGGATTCAAAGTCCAGAGTGCTAACCATTACACCATAGAACCGTATGGTGGTTAATTGACAATTTTCACTCAAGATTTTTTATATATACTTTTACATAAAATATATATGTGATAATTATATAGATTATTTATAAGTTGTATAGTATTTAAATATATATATATATATATTAAAAACAATAAAAAATACAAGTATATATTCTATTATAATGAGATAATAAAATAGTTCCGAAACAATTTTGTATTACATATTTTATTTTGGCTTCGATAAATTTACATATTTTTTATATTGTTCAAACAACGCCTTTCATTTTTTATGAAATCTTTAATTTTAATATTTTTCCATTTTTATTTTTTATAACTTTTGATTTTCTGTTTTTTATCTCCTCAAAAAAATATTGATATCTTCGGTGAACGCTTCTCATCCACCTAGGTTCTACCGAGATTTGAACTCGGATCGCTGGATTCAAAGTCCAGAGTGCTAACCATTACACCATAGAACCATATAACGGACGCTGGTTAAACTAACCACTTCAATGTGTGGTGAAATAAGAGAAAAACAACAAGTTCATTACAGTGAATGGGGTGAAAGTGGTATAAACAGCTGGTGGTGGTGGGTAGTAAACACATGGAGATGTGTGTGTGTGTGTAGACACTCGCTGAGTGTTGCTGTTATAAAAATGTTATGAAAAAAATAACAACAATGTTAATCAATTGTTGTACAATAAATCGGATGATGTTAAAACAACAACAAATGGTCTTCATAATGTAATAGGAATCAATTATTTTAGAACAGATCGGTTGGTCGAATCGAAGTATATATGTACATATAGAATTCTGAGGAGGAAAATAGAGGTTTCGAAATATAAAATAATATTTTTTCAGGGATTTTTAAACAACTTCTTTTCAAGGCCCTAATAAGTCTCTGATTTTAAGAAAATATATATAAATATATAGACCCTAATATGGCGTGAATTTTATAGCGGACATTTTTTCACAGATTCAATAGGGCATGTTTTTTATTAAGGAATACGATGCCCTCATAAGACGAAGATTTGTTAAATAATATTTTCAAGGCTTCAAACGGCGAGGATTTTTAAGGCCTTAATAAGGCATGAATTTTTAATGGATATTTTTCAAGGTCCAACCAAGGCATGGATTTTGAATGGATATTTTTCAAGGTCCAACCAAGGCTTGGATTTTTCAAGGACAAGCTCAGAACTAGCGGAGGAGTTGATTTTTTTAAACAATATTTTTTCATGCCCTAGCGGAGGCGTGGATTTTTTAAAGTATATTTCTTCAAGGCCTAGCGGAGACTTTAATTTTTTAAAGAATAGATGTGCGGATTTTTTAAAGAATATTTCTTCAAGGTCTAGGGGAGGATTTTTTAAAGAATATTTTTCCTAGCACAAATGAAAGTTT